>NC_056705.1:40781450-40823950 GCF_018831695.1 Puntigrus tetrazona | reverse complement strand
AGAGTCACCGGAGTGTGTGATCCTGACTATAAACAAACTTCACTTTACACCTGTATGTGTGTCAAATGCCTATTCGGTTCTACATATTCATAACTAAATATTCAAAGAATGAAGTGCACTGGAATATACACAATGCACTATTTTGGAAGCATTAAATGACACCGACATTTGCTGTAGTTTTAAAAAATGGTAATAAAATATGAGAAGAACTCAGAAGAACTTGGACAAGTTCGGTTGACTTTGGTTGAATCAGCTGCTAACTAAGTATACAGTTAGATAACATCAATTCAGCTCAATTACCAACTGCAAGGTTTAATATTGATTAGCCTCTGGTGGAAAACGATTACATTAGCAATAGTAATAATAACAACAATAAACACTAAATAAACACCCATTTTGCTGGTAGTCCACTTTATGAAAAAAAAATACATTTGGTATAACAGTTTTCTTTATTTTGGTATCATCACTTAAACAAATTAACTATAGTGTCCTGCATCCACTACCAAAAAAATAGAAATAAATGAATGCTGTGGTGCATTGGGTTTGGATTGTGTCGAAAAGGTCTGGCTCTTAAATTACATATTGTTTGCTGGGAATATTGATGGAAAGAGGAAACTCTTATCAGGTTTTATCCTAAAATGGTCCTGCTCTGGATAACAGACTCATGTGATCACAGAATAAAGCGCCGCAGTCAGGGTATATTTTTGTAGGTGGATCCACAAGATCTGACTCCTTAATCTAAAACCCAACAGGACTGATCTCATATCCACATGTACCTTTTACAAGCAAAAAACATACATTTTTGTATGTTTTTACTGATGTACTATCTAGACAGATTTTTTTTCAAGTTTTAGACATACAAATCGCTACATAATTTTAGTTTAAAAATATTTGCGTATCTTTCATATAATTCAGATATTTGTGTCAGACCATTTTTATTATTTGGTCAATAAGAGATTTAGAGTTTTAGAGCCCTTAACCTCCCCCCCAGAAACCTAAACCTACCCATTTTATAGCAAATATGCTTTTCTATCATTTCATCAGTAAACCTTCTCGTTTTACATTCAATATAAAAGGATATAAAATGCAGTTGACCAAAATACCCAAGAAAATAATGTTTTCCATAAAATTAAAAATATTAATTTAAAATATTTTATAGAATTAATGAAGCGATGTCCAATTAAAAATATTTTTATAGTCTCTAAACCCACGTAAACCCCTCTAAACCTAAACATAATAATATCCATACAGTATTAGAAAAGCATGGCATACACAAATGCAATTTATTTTTACTTTAAAAATGTAAGTAAATGTACATTTTATACAACAACATTTTATGTAAAATGCATACCGATTATCATACCCCGTTACCTAACATTCAACCCTGTTACCCAGGGTGTTTTAGGGGAAAACCTGAAGAGATATTTACGGAAATCCAGCATACGTCCCAAACCTGATGCTGTTGAGTGTCTGCTTCATTTAGGCCAAATCTTCAACTCTGTTACCCACTCAGTTTTTGTGGCCCCGGTGAAGACGCATAACGTCGTCGTATGCCATTCGAGCTCAGGAGCACATTTTAACCCTGTTACAATTTTTACCCTGTTAAAATGTGGACAGGAATCTCATCAGTCTATCAGTAAACACGGCTCAACTTACCCACAATCCCTCCTCTCAAAACAAACTTGTGTCGGCCAGAACAGTCAGAAACTTCCCTCCTAAACAAAGGGATGTTTGTTTATAAAGCGGTGTATCCGAAGCATTGATTAGCGTTTGGAGGACGGCGGTGTTGTCAGCTGACAGAGCTGCATGGATTCTCACGTCTAATAATAAATGTGAGTGTGGTTTTCTCCCTGGCTGGTGTGAAACACGCTATCTGTGCTAATGAAGAGACGAGAGACAGATGCTAACGAAATCACTCACACCCCGATTTATCCCCAAAATCTCAGCACAACCGCTAAAATATATTCTTCTACTGATTTGCCTCTTTGCGAACCACTACTTTTTCCCAGTGTGAACTGAGAATTATCCCAAAGGTAAAATTGTTCTTAACTCTCATATTAAACACTTTATTCCAATAGTCCACTTCGGACATTCTTCTAACGCTAAGTAACATTACAACTACATGTCAACTAGCTGTCTTTAGAGTATTAGTAGACCTTTAAACCTTTAGTATTAGTATATCTTCAAAAACTAGTAAAAACTTTTTTGTAATGGATATATTAGTGTCAAAATATATTTAGCTCTTTCCCCATATCTCACACACATTCTGGTGTCTATCAATGAACTAATGCATGCTGCAAAAACATTATCACCTTTATGCAGGCTTATGCAGTGAAATACATCATCAAGTTTGAACTCAAAATGAGTAATATATCTTTTTTTTAATCTGAAAAGTTTATGTTTTTGAGCCAGCATGAATTATAAATTGCATTAATTCTAGTGGGGTTAACACTGGTAATCCTCAGCGTATATATTCGTATAATAACATGGTAATAACATGGTAACATACATTTTTTTACTCATGGTTACTTTATTCTTCAAAACATACACAGTTTTAGTTAAAAATATATATAATATTATAATAATATTATATATATATATATATATATATATATATATATATATATATATATATATATATATATATAAAATCATGACTATTTTGTAGAATAGAACAGATTCTTTGGGCCTGGATGAACCCGGAATATGAAAAGCCCACATGATGAGGGTTAAAGGTTATAGAAACTCCTTCACAGAGCAAAGCAACATTTATTGCTGAAGTTTCCAGCAGCTGAAAACATCGGCTCGGAGCCTCAATGACCAGCGAGGAAGCATTTCAGAGCATTGCAGCTCAATTCAAGTGTTACAGCAAACGGTGAGCCTTAATTCTGATCCAGGTGAAGACGGACGTCCTGACAAACTACCACAGATGCTCCGTCCTTCTTCATCCTGCCACCCCGTTTAATTAACACTTTAATAAATGCTGCCGTAGATTTAAGCGCGGCTGACATTTGCGGCGGTGCTCGAGACGGAGGGATATTTGTCACTTGCTAACTGGGCGAAGAGAAAAAACGGCAGCTGCGATTTGTTAAGCACATCCGGCCAGATTCGCTCGTTTTTATCGTTGCAGAAAAACACGGCAGATCTTCCGTCGTCCCGCGTTACGTACAATTAATGAAGCGCTGTCTATCTGCAGCGTCCCGTCGGAGGGAGGGCTACGGCCGGGGCTCGTGGTGTTTCTGTGACGGATCGCCGGGCGGACGGGTTATCAGTCAGCGTCGAGCCGGATGAGTTGTGAGAGCGTGTATCTCGGGGACAGACAGCGGCTTGATTACTCCGGGCCTCCAGCGTCTCCTGTGTCACGATGGCACCTGCGATACGAGCCACTCCACGTCATGAATCCAAATGCTCCTGAACAGACCTGTGATTACCCCTGACTCCCTGCTGCATGTCCGGACACTCGTTACAGGTCACCGGGGTCAGGTGTCTAAGGTCTGTCAAGGGGCCGGTCATGACTACTAGTATTTAGGGTATACACATGTCTTGTTTTATTAAAGAGGCACTTTCATGAGCGTGCTTCTAAACGCACATAAGCACGCTTTTAGAAAGGGACCTTTGGGTTATGCTTCATTTAGAAAGTCCACTTTGGACATTCTACTAACTATAAGTAATTTGTAACTACATGTTAGCTACATATCAACTAATTGTCAATCATTTGAAACCGCATATCTACTCAGAGTAGGTTTAGGGTCAGTAGAGTAAGGTGATGTACACCATGTAGTATGTTGTGGACGCATCAAAATAAAGTGTCTTCATACACACACTACACCCAGACCAATCAGAGCAGATGTATTTCTGGCAGCGTTCTGATTGGTTGTTCTGTGCAGAGGCTCCTCCAGTCCTGATGAAACACTAAAGCATTGGAAGGACATGATATTCAGCATCACGTCCAGTTCTTCCACACACAGACAGGTCTGCTGCAGTCAAACCATCACTTCATGTGAAGTAATGGTTTGATGTTTCACAATATTTCAGCTATTTATACAGAGGTTTATTAATGTTTGCAAAGTTTTATTTCCAAACAATTAATATGGACCTTTTCACATTTCAAGCCGCTGAGTATTGTCCTGAGTTTATCTCTCTCCCGGTGATAGTTGCGATACGGAGCCATCCCGTGTTTCTTAGTTTAAGTCTTAGTCTTATCTGTTCATAGCCCTAGTCTGCTTCATTTGTGTTCTGACCTCTCGGCCGTGTATCTTGGATTAAGCCATTGCCATCGTTCGTGTTTTAGGATTATCCGTCTTGTTTTGCTCCCTGGATTACATTCACCGGTCGAAGACCCAGGCTTGCCCTTCATTTACTCTCGTGACTCGCTCTCTATATATCTATTTACTGGTGTTTGACTATGTTTCTCAGTAAAAGCCTTCACATGGATCGGAAGGTCTCGCATCTCCTCGGCTCCATTACAATTTTGAAGATTTACGATGCTGATGAGCGCTGAACACATCATCATTGCTGACCTTACATTGTAACCGTCTTCAGAAATATGTATTTTTTATGCTTCACGGTAGAGAATAAATCTTACAGATCTGAATGACGAGACAGTAAATAAATGATGACAGCTTTTTTATGTGTGGGTGAATTGGGCTTTTAAACGTGACATGCAATGGTTTACATGGATTTATTTTACATTTCTGTTTGCATTCAGATCCCGGTGAATGTCAGTTTGATGGGTGCTGCTTGTGTTTTGTATATTTAGGGTGATCTTATGAATATCTTCTGACATTCTCACGACTTTAATTAATCGCAAAGTAACATTTATACGTTTCTTAAAGATTTACTGATGTTCTCATGACATAGAGAGCTGCATTGATGGATTGTCTTTAAGATGTTATTTGTACTTGAGGAAAGTTCTCGATAACATTGTTAATGTTAAATAACATTATAATCCTAACAAGATAATGTTCTTAGAATAAAAAATAACATTTGTTGGTTTAAACAGCAATATCGCAACCTTTAAATAGACAGGACACTTTAATCTTCTACAGTGATATTTTGGGTTCAGGAATATATATATATATATAATATTACAATTACGACAAGACTCGTGGACATTTGAAGATTTTAGGAAGGTTTAAAAACAACGTTCCTACAATATTACAGTATTTTTCTATCCTAAATTGACCTGTTTAATTGAATAAAGAGTGCAGTGACGTCTCAAACACATGTGGCTCAACACACGCCGTTTAACATGAACTATAGTTCATCTGAAACTACTCCAGGATGAATTAAACGTGAAAATCTATTCGAGGAAAGCAGAAAGAACATCTCGCTCCAAACCAGCGCAGGACATGCTCTATTATTAACTCTCTGTACCTCTACAAAACATGTCAGCAAAAAAAAAAGAGCAAACTTCTTCTCCCAGCATCGTCCTGCGTCTCAGGAGAAATGAGCTCCACACCGGTCGTTTGTTTAACGTCGGAGGCTTTTCAGAGAGTTTGACGTATCACTAATTGGCAGAAACCCAGCGAGTAAAAGAGCAGAGCTGGATTAGTCTTTCACAATGTCATTTAGCTGAAGGCCTGTGCGTGGAATTATTAATATCTTAAACACACTTGCGCTGGACGGGCTTCGCTAATGGCTAACCTGGAGCAGCGTTTCTCGAACCGCTGGGTTTGTCAGACGTTTAACGTCGTAATGCCTGCCATCATCTTCTGATCCTGCTGGTAATAAATAAATAACAAAAGAACAGCTTCTATCCCACACAGTTCCCACGCTCCTGTCTAGAATTAAAGCTTGTTTTCCACAATCAAAGCGCATCTGCGTTAAAAACAAGACACAGCACAACTTCTCATGATAGAACAAAAAGCAAGGCAATAATAAAGTGTATTTTGGGTGTGTGAGGTTTTTGAACGGGGTTGACAGAAGTAGGACAGAAAACAGGAAGTGCCTGATGTCATTCCTTTGTATCTCTCGTTGACCTCCTGCTGCTTCATGGACACTCTCATTAATTAGCTGTCGAGGAAGTTCGGATTAAATCTTGACTCTTGGCTTTAATTAAAACTTCTCTTTGATTAAACGTTGATATTACTTCTGTGCATTTCTGAGGAAAACCAACTGTGTTGAAACATGCATTCAATTATATACAGAAATCAAAAAGGCTTCATGGCTCAAATATTGCTCAGTCGTTTAATATAAGGCTCAAAATGCAGCAGCAGCTGGTTCAAACATTGAGCCATTTTTGCAATTCTTGAATCATCAGACGGAGGACAACGACGGGAAAACATTGTGAATTTGCAGTTTAAATAACGCTTCTCTTTGTTTCAGATGAATCTTCTTGTCGGTCTTCAGTTTCAAGCACCGATAGATATTTCCATCCGAATAAACTCCCGCCACTTCACAAGCGTACATAAAGAAGCCCCGCTTACTTATTTATGAAGCTTTAAATAAATAAGATATAGATTCAGCGTTTAGAAGTCGTGTTTCTCATCCCGAAGGAAGGAAAGATCACAGAAGACGATCTCTGTAATATCTCTATTGTTTCTCCAAGCCGGAATCAGATCAGATGGAGATGTTTCCCAAAAGAGTTTTACGGGAGATCTCAACAGCATCTCAAATGTCTGAGTGAATAAATGATCTCAGCTGCTCACCACATTCATTTTACTGCTCTTCGCCGTTACAAATATTGATTGTGCTACGAAATTAATGTCAGCGACAAAGCTGAGGTAGGCAGGAGTGTGGTGAAAAGATGTTCACTTGTCTACATTTAGGCACATTAAATAATAGTTATGAAATTTGCCTTAGAAAGCAAAGACATTTATTGTGTGATGAAAACAATAAACTAAATCCATCATTTAGAGAAACACCAGTGAAATTATAATGACATTACTGATGGGTCTGTTTAACGCTCATATAATACTTATTATTATAGGGATGGTTCACTTAAAAATGAGTGTTCTGTCATGATTTACTATTCTACATTTTTAAAAACAGCTGAACCACTGACTGTGGGCACAAAATGCTGACACATTCTTCAAAATATCTTCTGTTATGTTCCTTTATGTGGCTTTAATGGGCGGAATAAGGCAAGCGAAGCACCTCTGATCTCTGCTGGTGCTCAGCTGCGTTCGAGCAGAAGATGCTGAGTTTGAGCAAACCGTTGGCTTCTCTTGAGATTAGAGAGAAGTAGAAGAAACACCTGAGAGACAGACAGAGATACAGAGACAGAGAACTGAGAGAGAGAGCTTCAGGAGAGCCTGAAGTTAAGTTTAATCAGTGTTAAACAGCACATCATCTAATTAGTGACCGGATGAAGATCCCTCGGGGTGTAATACTAGAGGCATTCATTATGAAAATATTCGGTGCAGGTCTTTCTGTTCAGAACATAAACACGGCATATAGTTTTAACCACTACGTGAGCAATACTTCACTGGGAACTTTTTTAACAGTTTCATTTTGATAAGAAACAATACACAGTGTTTTGACACTCTTTGTACAAACAGCAGCATGATTATCTCTTCCTCTTTACTACTAGTTTTAATGTGAAATAAACATGAATGAACATCTCACGCCTCGTGACATTATTCAATCAATATTTCAGCTGTGGAAAGATACATGTTGTGAAAAAATGCCATTTACCTTTCAATTTACCTCAGGCAAGTAGTTTATAGCATGAGTTCTATAATTTTACCGTTAAACCCCTAGAACCACAGAGATCAGAAACAAATCTCATCTGAAGATCTCACACATGGTTAAAGATCTGCAAAAAACACAGTAGTTTCATCCAGAACTAGCCCTCATCTGAAGATCAAGAACAAGTCCTCGTCTGAAGATCCAGAACTAGCCAATTGTCTGAACATCCAGAACAAGTCCTCGTCTGAAGATCCAGAACAAGTCCTCATCTGAAGATCCAGAACAAGTCCTCACCTCAAGATGCAGAACAAGTCCTCATCTGAATATCCAGAACAAGTCCTCACCTCAAGATCCAGAACAAGTCCTCATCTGAAGATCCAGAACAAGTCCTCATCTGAATATCCAGAACAAGTCCTCACCTCAAGATCCAGAACAAGTTCTTATCTGAAGATCCAGAACAAGTCCTCATCTGAAGATCCAGAACAAGTCCTCATCTGAAGATCCAGAACTAGCCAATTGTCTGAAGATCCAGAACAAGTCCTCACCTCAAGATGCAGAACAAGTCCTCATCTGAATATCCAGAACTAGCCATCGTCTGAAGATCCAGAACAAGTCCTCACCTCAAGATGCAGAACAAGTCCTCATCTGAAGATCCAGAACAAGTCCTCGCCTCAAGATGCAGAACAAGTCCTCATCTGAATATCCAGAACTAGCCATCGTCTGAAGATCCAGAACAAGTCCTCACCTCAAGATGCAGAACAAGTCCTCATCTGAAGATCCAGAACAAGTCCTCACCTCAAGATCCAGAACTAGCCAATTGTCTGAAGATCCAGAACAAGTCCTTGTGATGTGTATGATAGCTAACCTGCTGCTTTACACAAGTGCAGATCTCAATTTGATCACAGACATGAAAAATCCTGAAAGGCTTCTATAGCAAACACATCAGCATCTGTGCGACAACTCCGTTTGTGAAATACTACTGAATTAAGACTTTATTCAGTTTAAAACTCCATATTTATGACTAGTGGCCAAAACACTGTAATCAACAATCCATTTTATACTCTTTCATTCATCTAACAAAACAAAACACTAAACACCTTCATCCTCCAAATGCTTTTACTAAAGCATTTTAATGCCGCATAAAGATTGCGATAAACATGAGTGAGTGATGACAGTTTGACGGATTGATGGAAATGAATAAAACTCACCAACTGTTTTTATGACTGAAGTGTAAATAAAAGACACTATGAAACATCTCCGAACTCTTTCCCATTCAGTAGACTCATAAAAACTAAATTTAACAATAATCTTCAGGAAACTTAATAGATAAATAGAAAGCGTGGCATTTATATTTCATCATTAATAAGCACTCGCTCTCACACACGATCCGGTGCCACAAAACAAGAGGTTTCCTTGAGAGTATGAAATATTCAAGGCAGGTCAGGTTTTCTTAACCGGACGACATCAGTCTGATGTAATTGTGCTCTTTGGAGAGATTTTACACACTGCGAGTGAGAGAAGCGGTGTGTGGTGCTAAATGAAGCGTAACGCAGCGCCCAATTAAAAGCTGCTCTCTACAGTCACTCCTGAAATATTGATGATGGTCTGACATTCAGAGACACGGAGCTTTAGTTTCACATTCACAAAAGCACTCGGCATCAACACGTCTGCGTCACAAAGCTAAAGTCTCTCTAGAGTCTGGATCTGATCAAATTAACACCAGTTCAGGTGCCGCATGCATAAAATCCCGAAAGCAAGCAAAAGCACAAAAGCTCTAGAACTGTACGGACATCAGAACCTGCTCAAAAAACTGAGTTATGGCGTTACCGCATGTATGATAAAAGCTGAAGGCCCCACATCGTACTCTATTCCTGATCTCGTGTTAATTGAAGTGTGAGAGCAGATATTTTCTTTATGCTAGGATCAGCTCTATCTCCTGTAAGGTGTTAAACACTTCCCTCTCCTGGAAACACCTTGGGTGAAGATTTACAGCCTTTCTCATCCTAAGGAAGGAGAAGAGTCAGACAGCAATAAACAAGACTGTCATCCGTGCCAAAGATAACCACGGATGTGAGCGTGATTTACAGGAAAGATAGCTGCTGAACTGAGCTTTCAGAAGTTAAGACTCCTTCATTTCGACAAAAGAACTGTAACTAATAAACTTTTAAAGATAGATCTTTTTTTATGCTTTTCTGTTCGCTTTTGTTCAACTTATTTGTTAAAGAGTGTTTAATAACACTGACACTATATTTATTGATCCTACAAAGATTATTGGCTTGGGGTTAATAAAGGTCACTGTGACTGAAACGTTTCCTCTGTGTTTTCAGAAAATTGCGGTTGACCTTTTATTTGCCTTTTTTTAGTGTATGCACCGCCTGTTTTGGATTGTTTTGTTTTGAGTTGAGTAACTGTTTAAAAATAAAATAAAAATAAATAAATAATTCATCAAATAAAATATATAAATTCCTGTGATGCTGTAAAGGAAATTTCACCAATCAGCAAAATCCACCAATCAGATGAAGTGAGATGTTTAGCCCGGCCCCCTCCCACTCCCATTAAGCACTCATTAGAATTTGGTTCTTTGCCTTAATTAAAAATCCTGTATCTTCTTTTTCTATGATTTTCATTTTCATTTATTAAAAAAAAAAAAAGTAATCAAACTTCACAAACTTTAATAAAGAGCCTGATGGGAAAAAACGAATGGACAAATAAACCATCCCTCTCCATAAACACTGCATTAGAAACACATGGAAAAGCTTGAGCTTAATGCATTTAAGCCTGTTTTTAAAGACCAAACTCTGTAAACACATTATTAATAAATCATTCTCTGTTCAGACATCAGATGAGTCCAGAATACCGACGTGGAAGCATTAAAACAGTGTTTTATTATGGACTCTGTATATAGTATACTTTATTAATAATGTGTTTACTGATATCGGTCTTTCAAAAACACTGTATTGATTTATTAAGCGAGTAATTAGTCTTTTAAAAGTACTAATGCATTACGTCATGTTCAGTGTTCTTCATATCAGGCGCTTGTCCCGTGTTAACTCATATTTTTGTAATTTTATCTAAATGTGATATAACAAAGTATTGAATTGCAAATTTACAATTTACATGGGTGAAAGTCTGCATCAAACGAAACGTACGGAAATGATTTTATGTATGTAGAAAATAAATAATGAAACATCAGTGAAATGGCTACTTTTAAGGTTTCAAATAAGATTGTGGAGAATAAAAAAGAATAAAATTTGGTTGACAATGTGATATTGACATTAAGTGTAACACAGTATTTATGTATTTATGCTTATTCTGTCTTGTGTATATTACAATATATAAAAGAAAACTGAAGCACTTTGTGTGTGTGTGTGTGTGTGTGTGTGTGTGTGTGTGTTTTAGTAAAATTTGCCAAAAAATAAAGAATAAAACTTACTGACAAATGGTCGAAATCTAGGGCTATGGCAACTTTGAAAAAGTAAAATTGCAGCTAATTAAAATTAGTCTTTCTATATGTCATAAACTGATGTAAACGCGCCTGATTTAATTGTTAAACCGAATGACATTTTAATAGAGTCTGGGGAAAATGCTGAATATTTATTTGAAATTTATACAAAAACAAAAATATAACTGGAATTAAACAGAAAAGTTTTTTTTTCTTCCTTTTTGGAAAAACTACAATATAAAGCACAATTGGACTTATTACCCAGTATTACCCACATACATACTTAAAAAACAAGACAAATATAAAAATCTAAACTTTTTGCCCATATCCTCATGTAGCAGGTTTGAGCTGATGCTTTGCTGGTTTAAGAACTAGTCACACGCAGCTCAACACCAGAAAAGGACTAGTACCCCAGCTTCAAAACATGCCTAAGCAGCATTTTTTTTTGTTGAATTCAACAAATCTTTTTAGTGAACACAGGCAGAAACACTGGTGAAAGCGGCACGTTCAAACGCGTCCAAATACACAACCGCCGTCAGCGGCCGCTAATCAGCGCTAATTACGACAGACATCAAAGCCTGGATGACCTCAGATGGCTCAGAACTCATTAGGGCTGGTATTAGCAGCTGATTCCATCAGCGAGAGCAGCACACACGGATCTCCGTCCTCTCAGACGCGTTAAAGGTGCGATGAATGACGCCAGGCGCTCTCGCTAATCGTCATTTTCTGTCAGGCCTTTGTTTCAGAAGCTAATGTGGGTCGGCTGCTTCAAAGACATGCTAATGGGCCGCACGCTGATGTCAAGAGACCAATTACACTCGCGAGCAGCTCCTCAGACTCAGAGAGGCGGAAGAAGCTCGGAGACGCGCTTGACTTCCGCTCTTCAGCGGGACGATCCTCGCCGGAGCGGGCCGTGTTCCCACAGACGGGCGAGAAAGAGAGAGAGAAAGAGAGTAATCCAGCCTTCAACAGAGTTTACAGTTCACACGCTTTACATCTGCTGAAGAACATGGGAGTTGTGCTTCTGATCGGTTGCTAAGGTTTTCTGACCGGTTGCTAGGTGGCTTCTTCCGGCCTGTATAGAACTGATTGTAAAAGGTAAAAACGTTTCACAGTATTACAGTTGCTTTTATTATCAAATAGTGTATACAGTTTAGGAATATGTAATAATTTATTTCAAACAGACAAGAAATGAAAAGGGTTAATTTCTAAAGCTAACTGAAGCACGTGTTTATATACTGTATATGTATATATATTAAAAAAAGAACAAATAAAGTGCTTAGGTTAAAACCGCGTCTGAAACATGATTGACACTGGTAACCTTTTTACAAAGCTGGAAGCAGAAAAAACAATAAAATAAAGCAAAAAATTGAATTTCCGATTCAGGTCACGAGTCAGTGTTGTCAAAGTCGATTTACAACCCTGAACATCGGTCAGTATCAGCGGGTCTGAGCTGTTTGTGTCTCTATGAAACATCTCGTTTGATCAGATAACAAAAATCAGTCTGTGCTTAATGTAAACAAAACATCAATCCCGTCAACAGCCATCAAGTTAACATGAATAAAGTCTGATCTTGACTCTCAATACTACAGAGCTCAAAAGTTCAGCAGGAACGGCTCTGAATGGGCAAACACCATAAGAACACATTCTGGCAAAATGAATACATATATGAGGTGTTTCTTCCAGAGCCATGCTCCTGCTCTCTGGGCCAGACGCATCAGTCAACGTCTCTTAACAAGACAGACACAAGACCTCACCAGCATCTGCGTGATCTCTTCTGTCAAGCGTGGCCCCAGTCAGATCGGGCCCCGTGCGCCTGGCCCTCGAGCGGCCCCTGACCCGTGCTAAGCACTGCGTCGTCTGCACGGCCGAGTGAAGATGTGTCTCAGCGCACCGCAGGACACACTTGATTTGACCAGAGGGGCGACGTGATGAATGAGACACTTCTCCGAATCTACCGCTACAGCAATCCGGCCCCCATCTCTCTCTCAGCGCAATCTATCTGGAAGGGGACGAGGTATTGATGTACGAGAGTGAGACGGGAAGATGAAGAGGTCTCAGCGCCGGCCGAGAGCATCAGATCCTACGCTCGCCATAGCTCGAGAGGAGCCAGGCCTCGTGAAAAGAGGAGACGTCTCGGAGCCACCGGAGGAGCTTTCTCTGAGGTTTTGTTTTTGAACGTGCTCTTTAATCAAATGGCATTACAGCTCCAGATGTCTTCAAGATGGCACCCGAACACAACTGCTACGGCTCACGCTGAAATGTCACGTCCCCCGGTACTTTCTAGCAGCTTCAGCGCCGGGATCTTGAGTCTCTCCCACACGCTTTCTCACTTTGCATGGGAAAACACAATGTGGCAGAAGCACGAGCTGTGGCCTGTTTTATGATGTAATGCTCTTCAGGGAGAAGAAGCTGTGGGAGAAGGGCTGAGGGCGCCATCTGTCGTCGACTAGAAGCTCAAGCAGGGGCTGTGTTACTCTCAGAGAAATGAACCCACGCATTCTTCGGTTTTCTATCAGTAATTTTACAGACATTATTGCTTAAATGCAGTGGATTCATTGCGCTTAACAATTAGCAAAACAAGTGGAAGCTTGAATCACTTAGATCTGATGAAAATAACAAACATGCATTTACTTATACATTTGGAAAACTCAGATTCAATCTGAAATAAACAAGCAGTGACACAACTTTTATTCTATACAGGGTCAGATTATTGATTGATGGCAGATTTACTTCCGTGTGGCTTCTTGCATAGTACTATGTTAAGAGCTTAACATTTTTGTCACAGTGCATTCTTTGTAAAATAACATTTTAATGTTTGCATATCATACCCAGCTCCATATGTTCATCTTTTAAATAAAAGTGTTTAAAGACTTGTCGAAGCAAGATCAAATGGCATGTTGCTTCAGGGAATGTGTTTTTATCTAGCCTTTGCTTTATTGTTTCTTTCAAGTGATATTGATTTTTAATACACAGTGTGCATTTAATTTTCCACTGCTATAATATTTTATATATATATTTATATATATATATATATATATATATATATATATATATATATATACACACACACACTTTGGTTTTGCACCTATTTTTTTATTATCTGAATCAAAGATCCAAGACTTTCTATGTACACAAAAGATTTCTCTCAAATATTGTTCACAAATCTGTCTAAATCTGTGTAAGTGAGCACTTCTTCTTTGTGAATAATCTCACAGACGTGGCACATCAAGATGCTGATTATTGCACAGGCTGACCACAATAAAAGGCCACTCAATGTGCAGTTTTACTGTAGATGTCCAGTGAGTATGCTGGTCATGCAAGAATTGGGATGTTTTCAACTTTCAGGAATGGTTTACAGATCCTTGAAACATGGGGCCGTGTGTTATCATGCTGCAACATGAGGGAAAACCAAACGATATGTTTCTGATGTTCAGCAAAAGATAACTGAGCTTCACAAATTACTGTGGCTTTATGAAAAGAGATAGTAACTAAATTTGATATACCGGACTATCAAATAATTAATTGAAAGTTCAAGTAATCTTTTAAAGTTTTATCTGACAGCTGAATGAGTTAGTTTGGACAGCAAGCCATCGGCTCGAGCTGCTTCAGAAATGGGAAAGATGCTTCCAGAATCCAGACTGATGAAGCTAAAAAAACTGATCAAACATCATCACACACACGTGTTTCGCTCGCTCTAGAATAATACCAGCTCACAATCCCAGCGGACGTCGTTCCCACGCTTTCCTTATTTTTATCGTAGACTTTTATCTTCTCTTCCTACACAGTTAAATATGATTCACAGAACAGAGAGAATAAGCCAGTAATTCTCATAAGACACGACACCTAGTCTGACTCTATTGAAATATATTAAATGCGTGACTCGACATGATCGACCTGCACAACTTGCTCTGATCCACACAATATTCTTCTTCGGTTGTGTTCTGAATATCAACGGCTTGAGACCTTCATCTTCTTCGCTCCTTTGACTTTGAGGCAATGTCCGCTGGACCTTCATATGACAGACAGCCGTACATCTACAGTTAATATTCACTACAGCTGCTGCTAATAATCCTCAAATCAAGAACAGATTGTCACACGAGTGTGTGTGTGTGTGTGTGTGTGTGTGTGTGTGTGTGTGGTTTGGTATTCCTTGCATCATAAGAGCCAAATGTAAATGTGCCATCCAAGATCAGGGTTATTTTTGTTTCGTCATCAGATTAGGGAAAATGTACACTTTCAGAAATAAAGGTACAAAACCTCTCCTTTTTGAATGGTAAACCTTTGTACCTTTGTTCAGATATGTACACTTTAAGTACTAATATATATCTTTATGGCACCAAAATGGACCCTTTAGATACAAACATGTACCTTTTAAAAGGGTATCACTCCAGTGACAGCTTTTGTACCTTTATTTCTGAGAGTGTAACACTGCATTTCTGTCTCACCTATGTATCCTCTACAGTAAATGGGTGCTGTCAAAAATGATAAAATATTATAAAAAGCAATGTGAAATTTGTTTTTAGCCCATATGGTTCAAATGTTTGTTTGAGCCATATGCATATTTGCATAATTTATAAGTAAGGATTTTGGCTGTTGGAGGCATTAGGTTCTGTGTCTGTGTTGTTAGATGCAGTATACTGTTGTCTATTGTTACAAATACACCTGTGCTGGTGATGACTGCTTCTGTGCTCCAGGGCTCCAGGGTTACTTACAGCTAAATCTTTAATGATAGACACTTTATACGGTCAAACTGTCCATTGCTAATCTGGGCAGCAAAAAAAATTAAAAAATACTGTTTAAAAACGAGTTCCCACAGCCCTTTCTGTTGGGCTTATAAATGGTTTGTTTAAACACTGTTTTGTTCTGAGCGTTTGATATTTCTTGTTTCTCTTATGCAAAAGAAATGGCAGAGCATAATCAAAGCGAGTGGGCTGTCTACTGTGACACCATCGTGACCACTAACAATGTTCAGTCAGGACAGATTCTGTCAAAAACAGTTGCGATGAGAGTAGTCCAGAGTCACACAGTGAAAGCGAGTTTTATTCATCAACAGACAAGTGTTGTTAGACGGGATACGGGCGCTTTACCATCTGTATCAGTGATCAGAAAACTTTACATGCAGCAGGAGTTCAGTAAAGCCATGATGAAATGTTTTCATTGAGACAAGGCTTTTGACGGGGCAGAGCGAAACTCCTTGTGTTTTCACAGCAGTAACACCGAACAGACCGGAGAACAAGCCACACAAACCGCAAAAAACATAAATGGCCTATTAGAGTGACTTCAAAGAATCATGCTATGAAAAATTAATATCGGGTGATTGCGTAACGCACAGCGTTGGGTTACATAAGAGACCCGAAACAGACACGTTACTGTTTTGAGCTGAAAGCTCCAGAGTAAACAAGAACAGAAAGAGTCTGAGGATTGATGCAGTATGTCAAAGGTTAACAAGAACAGAGGGATGTTCAGAGGAGCCTTGACCCATCTATGACAAACAGCTTATTACCACCCAGCATCCCTCACCCACCTTATCATTTCCAAATTGATTGCAGGGAGATTTTCATCAATTGATCATCTTAAAGATTTACATTTTAATTATTGAGAATTTGATCAAACTTCTAGCACTAACTTAAAGTACAGTAAAACACCTTGGCTACATATGTAATCTGTGTTCCCTAAAGAAGAAAACGGAGACGTCATGTCAGATATGACTGAATTGGGATCTTGCTTTGAGAGACCAATCTCCTTTGAGTGTATTAAAATGAGCCAATGCACATTGACATGTGCTGATTGCATTCAGTTGCAGCTGATCACAGCATGAGTATAAATGAGCAGCTGGTGCAGCGTATTTAGGTTTTTTGCTGAGCAGCTGAGTTGGTGACCTGGCCACTCAGCAGTAGTACAGCACCGTGCAGATGGGATGTTACATCTCCGCTCCTTTCTTCAGGGAATGAGGGTTACATACTGAACTGAGACGTTACCTTTCATTTGGTCACACCGAGTCACATCGGATATGAATCACAAAATTAATCACAAGCCAATGCCCAGGATGATGCCATACTTCTTGTTGAATGTGCCCGTAACCTGAACGCATACGGGCGCTGGCCATCCATGACGTGTGTTCCTGGAACTCTCCCAAATCAGCTGAACCGTCTGGGGATGCAGACCACCTTGTTGGTTGATGTACGCAACGGTTGCTGTGTTATCCGTGTGGACCAGTACATGCTTCTGCTCCAGAGTCGTCCCTTAAAAGGTCCAGGGCAAGTCGCACTGTCAGCAATTCAACAGTTGATGTGCCATTGTAGTTGAGGACGCGTCCAAATTCCTGATACTGTGTGCCTGTTGTACGTGGAAGCCAGCTGGTGGTGAAAGCATCAGTGAACACCACAGCATGCTTGGAGACCTGTTCCAGGGACTTTCCAAACCCACACAGAGAAGATGACTCATCCACAACTGCCACCTCAACTTGCTTAGTGCCCAGGTATGAGAGGCAGCGATTGTGACCATCACCCCACACCAGGTAACAACTGCATTCAGAAACACTCAGTGTATGTTTTCTGAGGTAAGACCCACATCGTCATTATTTTTTTTAGACACAATGTTGAGTTTGCCAGATGCAACATCTTCTTTAAAAAGATGCACCTGTGAATGCTCTTTTAGTGGGCTTTGACTCGCAGTGATCAACTAAAAGAGAATTAGAGAAACCATCAAAACACATTGCCCTGGCCACAATCATGTTGAAAACCCTCTGACAAACACCCACCCTCAACAAAAATGAGTAGCACAAGAGGACTGATGAACCTGGGGTAATTCCTGGGGTAATGTTTGGGCCGTAAAAAACGCACAAGGGTAGAAGAGGTGGACCAACCTGCAGTGTTGCAGATGTCCTGATACAGGGACACCTGCAGGGAAGGCCTTGGAGCCCTAGAGTCATACTCCATGTGGAGTGAGCCCTAAGGACCAGAGGACTCATAACAAGGCATGAATGTCTCAACAATCCAATGATTGGAGGTCTGCTTGGTAGCAGTAAGACCTTTCCTGGTCAAACAGGAGCAGTTGGTCTGACTTTCTCAACAAGGCGGCTCTGTGGACATACACGTTCACTGCTCACACTGGACACAGTCAAGCCTCTTCTGGTCCGGATCACGAATAGAAGAAGAATGGAAAGCCTCTAGCAAGATGGGTTGTGGTGCACCCTAAGAGTATAACCTGCTCAAGGGTACAGAAAAGCTTTCACTAGTCTGGGCACAAAGTCGAAAAATGAAGAAGCCACTGACAGGGCCTGAATGTTACCCATTCTCTTTAGAGAAGTGATCGCTTACAAGAACCCTTGAGCCCATTGAGATTTCGGATTGCAATATCACCCACATTGTGATCTGAAATCTCAATGAGCGCAAAAGTTGGTTTACACAGAGCCTCGAGCACCAAAGTTAAGTCCCATTGAGGTGACGTGTACTGTAGAGGAAGAGTCACCAGGGGGTGTTTGCCCACTGTCTTTGCATCAAACAGTGAGTGATAAGCCTATAATTCCGCCACATGCACCTTCAACGTGGAGTGGGATACCCCTGCAGAGAATCTATCCTGCAAATACTCAAAAAGGTCTTAAAGGCGGTAGTCTTGGACGCTTGTGATGGTGCACCACCAGAAGGAGCACAAACTAGCCATTTTAGTGACCGCCTCATGTTTCTTGGTGAAGTAAACTGAGCACAGCAAGGGCACTGGGGAGAGACTGAGCAATCTTGAAAGGCGATGCATTGGGTGACAGAGCGCTCATGAGCATCTGTTCAACCAGTGGCATTGCCTTACTCCTCATGCTGGGGTGATTGAGGGCTCTGAAAGAATTACCAGCCTTCTCAATCTCCTTTATCAGATCCCTCAGCGATCCTTGCAAGTGCAGCCGCAGTTCCACCTTGGTGGCAGTGGGACCAGTAATGCAGGGAATGCTGGTAACGGCTTTTTCCCTCGAGAAGAAAGCCTTCCAGGAGCAGAGCAAAACACACTCACTTGCCACTCGAACAGCAAGCTCTAGAGAGAGCTGCTGAGCTCTGCTCCAAGGCAAGACACGCAGAGCAGTGTGTGCCTCTGACAGTGATATAATGTTTGCACAGAGATCGCAAAGTGTCTTGGCCTCACCCTTTTGCCTTGTCTTGGCTTGCCATATCAAACTTTAATTGTATAGGACAGACAACAATTAAGACTCACAGGACATAACATTGAAACACGTTCTGAGAGCATCCTCGTGTTTTATCATCTTTATGCATCCTGGTCTCTGATGTCACCTGCCTATGACGTTGTGCCCTTTCATTGGACAGATTACATAGCAGATTCAGAGAGTAATAATGTAGGGGGTGTCGTGACATAGCTCGAAGTTCCTCTAAACAAAAAACAACATTTTAGACACAATGTTGACAGTAACTTTGAAGAGCGTTTTTTCTTGCCAAAGAAAGAAGATCCAAATGAACCTAAAGCTCAACCAAATCAGCCATGGTGTTTAATTGCTGAATGAATCAGTGCTCATGAACAATTCAGGCACCTACATTTTCTTCAGAAATGTCAAACAGCAACTAATTAAAAGTATTTCTTCATTTGTTTTCATGAATGTGCATTTCAGTTCACGATCACAATTAGCTCCAAGACACTTTTACAAACCTTCAACATATTCTCGGATGGGACACTAGTCTCATTTCTTTTATTCTGTTTGTGTCCTAACGGTTGAGCCCGGGAGAGTGAACTCTCTATTCGTCAAGTGCCTCCAGACTTCAAGAGGACAAAGAAGGACAAAGAGGAAGAACAGAGAATAAACCACGTCTAGGCATCTGTAAAATTAATGTGTTTGAGTGTGCTGATGAAAACTTCCTGAAATATACAGGCAGTGCAGTGTTGCCCATGTCCTGCAGGGGACAGAAAGAGTAGAGACACTGACCTGAAATCCCCTTCTAAGAGTTCACAGTGACATGACAATGTGTGGTCAAGTGTTTGAATATAATGCGTTTTTCAAATTAAAGGCATTAAGCCTGAGACACAGGGCACAATAAAATAGCAAATAAGATTACTGTATCTAATGAACTTGGATATGAAATTCTCTCAACTTGGATTGGCCAAACGCATACAAAACATTGGCTTCCCGGCAATGAAAAAGCCATGTAAAAATATTCACTATTCGCAAATGGAAAACATTGATAATGACATTTACTGGTTACCAGCAGTTCTGCGTTAGTTTCTCATTCTCAAAGATAACACTGCAGGTTGTCATGGACTATTTCGTCAGATGTACATGCTTTTTTTGTGTAATGATTAAGTTTGTATTCCATCTCCATTATCACAAAACCCACACCTCACAGCAAACAGCTCCGTTCTCAGTGTTCCCCGTTCACCGTTGCCTGGCTGGCACATTCCTAGAACTACGCAGTGCAAAAGTGCTTATTGACACCATCACCACATAGACCACAATGAGCCTTGGATGCTATATGCCAGCCAATATCCTACAGAGTTTTGCTCCAAAACAATTTCCTGGAAGTTTCTAATGAGTCTAAACTCCTTGACTACTTTGGTTCAGGTGTGTTTAATGAGGGTTGGAGCCAATCTCCAGGAAGAGGTTTGGACAGCCCTGTTCTAGACGCTCTCACGGCTAGATATATAAATGTTAATTTACCATACACACTGCCCAGAACTTCACATGTGAGCTTGTTTGGGGATGATTTACAACATTGACTGTGAGTGGAATGTTTTGGCTCATCACTGTAAAAAGCGATGTATCAACACTAAAATTACTGAAAGAGAGAAAACTATTTCCACATAGTTTGTTGATGATTTCAAAGACCAAACTATGACATTATTATGGCATAAATTTATCTCTAGAGGCTCATTAAATCAGACGTATTTCTACAACGACAGGTTTTGACACGAGCCTATTCACAAAAACAAAACTACATGAGATAAAAGAGAATAAAATCCAGACAACATTAAATACAGCTTCACGTACAGCCAGGATGAACTTTACGTGTTTCAGCTGGTTAATTATTGACTGAATTGATATAATAATTTGTTTAGCATTGTATGATAAATAAACCTGGGTTAAACAAAACCAGTTGACAAGCTAATGAATATCATACAGAAACAAATCAAGAGGTTTATGTCAGCAGTCTGATTGGAGCATTCTATGCAGCGACTGAGATTTAAGTTTTACTGAGTTGTTTTCCCACGAGTGTAACACAGTTATGGAGAGTTTGGTTAACACTGACCAACGGTGCGTTATGGTGCTTAAAAGTTGTGTTTTACTGAAGATTCAGGTCTTGTCCACAGGTTTCCAATGAAAGTGTTTTTCTTTCTTTTCTTTCTCATTTCATCCAGAATGATGGCATTTTGTCAAGTAAAATGGGGAACATTTTTGAAAAAGTGGATAAATCTGAAAATGCTGTTCTTTGCGTTGTAGGGTGAACAGTGAAAACACAGGCTTTTGAAAACGATGATGCACGTTTAATCATTTGACTCAGGTAGATATCTACTTTTTTAACCACTATCCTGGCTGTTATGCTATTCACTTTCACACTGTTGCAACAGATTTGTTAATTTATTCACAATTGCTGTCCTGTGGCAAAACATGATGCCAGGTGTGTTTTAGATCAAACATGAGTGCGACATAGATGTGTCAGAGAATGATGAGATATTTTCCGTAAATAGAATGATCCCGCCAGAAGAACTGTATGAAAACTTACTTCTGTTCTGTTTGCATCTCAGTGAGCTTTCAAGGGATTTGCACAGTAAGGAGAATTTCAGTATGGATGAGAAGCTTCTGGAAAATGCTTGACAACACTAGTGTAGATTTGTAAAATTTGTTTTCAAATGTATCCAGACTAATGTAGATGTAGCCTCAGGTGCTCGTGTGAAGAGAACAGATGCATCTGTGAGGGATTTTTAATTAACTTTAGCTTGTTCGTTTCTAATTAAACAAACTGTTGTTTTCCTTTGTAAGCTTCTTAATGGGTGAAGAGGCTCTTGCCGTCAGACTCGGTTCTGCTGCGGAAGTCAGCGATACTGTGTCTGTAACGCTGAAGGTTGGTGGGCTCAATCATGAGAAATATGAGCATTAGTGAGTCAGGCGACAGTCAGACCCCCAAAGCCTCTTATCATCCGTCTGGAGAAGAAAGGAGAGTCGGGTTTGTCTTTAGACTCTGGATTAGTGAAAGACAGAAAAAAAAAGAAATTACAAAGAGCGACAGCAAAGGAGAGAAATTTCTGACACACGGGCGAGATTTAAGACACGTGGAACAGATTTCACCGCTGTACATCATTAAGGCCGTGTGTTAACCGTGATGTATGACACACACTCGTGTGTGTGTGTGTGTGTGTGTGTGTGTGTGCGGTGGCATGTGGGACGTGTCGTCTGACGCTCATCTGCAGTCCGTCTCCGTTCGAGATGTTCAAAGAAGAGCGAGTGATTCTCACAGGATCAGACGAGTCTCTAGACACCAGCCTGAAGAAATCCCAGAGATTACACGAGAAACTCAACCCACATCCCAATCACAGACAGAGACAAACAGAGAGACGCTCCGCTTCTCATCGCAGACCTGATGACATTACTGCAGTTTACACGCAAACACAAATAAACACAGACGTAATGAGCTCATACGCTGTAGCTGTATTGATGTTAGCTCTGGGTTTGTTTTGTGTCTTCTTCTAATTAGTCTCATTGTTCTCACCTGTGTCTCATTAACCGCTGCCATTCGTTCATGTGATTTAGTCCTCGTTTCTTGTCTGGTTCTGCTCCTCGCAGCTCTGTGTTTTTGTGCATGTCTTTGATGATCTTTAACGTTGACTGATTTTAGCTACAATAGTTAGACTATAACTGTAAATTAACCTTCGAGTGTCAACTTCTTATTAATAAGGCTGTGGATATTTGCACTGTGTAAATAGCAATTAGATACAGTTTAAGTGAAAATAGAATTTTTAATATTTAATATGTCTTATGTTTTTTACTATACAAGCCACAAAATAAATATTGAGGGGTTATTTTAAGACAGTTATAGAGTGTTATCAGCAGATATTAAAGCAGATTAATCTCTGGCTGTCTCAGAGAGAACATGCTCTGTTTATGTAACGTTATCCATCAGTTTTTTTTCTTAGTGAATTGATGCTCGCTATCTTGTGCAAAGCTTGTGCGTGGCATGACTTCTCTCCCATAATATCAGCTGTTTATGAGACACATATCAGGCACTTTTTTTAAGGTTTGTGATACAGAGAGTTAAATAACAGAGAAATGATGGGGTTATAGCCCGTCAAGCTCTGCCCTGCTGCTGCTCACAGCCTTATTTCTGGCTACACGGCAATGTATTTTCGAATGACTATATTGTGATCTGTCTCTTTACTGTGAATCAAAATGATTTACAGAGCCGTTTTGGTCATAACACCCATGACACAGGTATCCACGGCTCTCCCATGCACACAAATCAACCGCTCACGTGTTTTTTTTATGTGTGTGTGTGTGTGCGCGTGTGTGTTTTGACCATACGCACACAACCGATGCACAGTGTTTGTTTGGCAGAAAGCTGGAGCTCTGTCGCTGAACACATGCGCACTAGAAAGTCAGGATCCCACCAGAAACACTAACTCATCCGGGTCCTGCTCGACTGCTGCGTCGCACGCTCTGCTGAAATATAACAAGTAAATCAGGTTTTTGTAAACAGTGTGTTTTTCGCAGCGTCTCAGCCCAGCCCTGAATTTAACATCAGCACCGAGCGACTGAAGCAGCATCTCTTTATATCCACAGCTGATGAAATCCGCTCCGTTTGCGCTCCTCTTTCTGTCGGCCTCATTCTCCTCCTCTCTCCGGCTCGGTTTATAAATAAGGTCTGGGTCTGCTGGTCCTGGAGGGAATCTAATGAGTGTTCAAGTGTAATCCGGTGAGCAGCAGTAAATCTGAGCTGTTTACCGCGCTCTCGGGGTAAATTACTGCTATGTAAATCTGCTCAAGTGCTGCACGGCTGGAGAAGCTGCGATTGAAGCTGCTGCAGAAACGCTAAGTGGACAGAAAGCCAATACTCTGAAGCGGAGAGAGAGACAGACTCCGCCATCCATCACTGCCTGAGCCTCGCCAGAGACAAGCCATTCATCAGAGAAACCTGGAGACGGAGAGAGACTCTGAGAGACACACAAATACATAATGACATATCTGATCATGCCTCGGACAGTGTAGGAGCGCGTCCTTGTTTCTCGTAGGAGTTCGGTGTCCGTATTCTTGCATTAAAAGATCATTATTGTTGGTATAACAGATAGTTTTGTGAAGTCATTTTATAGAAATGCAAATGATTGCAGTGAAAAGGAGGAGTTTGAATCATTTCAATTGAGTTTTTCAATTTATGTTCTAATCTAAAAATATATATATATATATATGTGTATAAATCTTACACTGCAAAAAATAATATACAATAATAAATAAACAATACATATCTGGTTGTTGGCAGGTCTTAATATTTGGAAATTAAAACCTCAGATGAACAACGACATATGACATATGGCATTATTTCATTATTTAACTTAAAACTTCCAAAATGGAAAAGCCATGTGTGATGAAGTTAGGACACCTTAGTGATAACGTGGGACTGAAAGTGTAAAGAGCAGTCAAGCACTGTTAATCTAACACCTTCGATTGGACCGATCAGGTGTGTGTTAACACCATGACAAGAAGGTAAGACACAAGACGTTCAAAATAGACACCGATCCTGAGTAGCAGACATCCCAGCAGACTCAACACTAATACAGTAACGATGAGACAGATCAAGACAGAACAGACAGACAGAGAGACAAGTAGGTCTGGCCTCTTCTACCTAAAACAAAGCATGGCAGCACAGTTCAGACTTGAAAAGCTGCATCCAAACAAACCGTAGTTTTCTGGAACAATATTCTTTGTTTGGCCATTATTCACAGTGTCATATTACCTAAAGAGAACATCAGCAGAAACACCTGAGGATGCAGGACCTGGACAGCTCACACCTCACCTCCTCTGAATCCTGAAGGACAGGGTCGTCCGTCCGACGGCTAGAGCGGGTCATCCAGCAGGACCATGATCTGGAGCACATCTACAACAGAACGAGTCCAGATCTCATCCTCGCTGATGAAGAACACAATGTGAGACAATTACTTCAAGTTATTGCTGCTAAAAGTGGATCTACGGGAAAATTATTAGGGTGTCCAACTATAGCTTTTCCGTCTTTGTTTATTTTTGTTAAATATGCTTAAGTGTGATGTCATGTGATGCACTTCATCTGAGGTTCTATTATTTATGTGTGTGTGTGTGTGTGTGTGTGTGTGTGTGTGTGTAAGAGATAAACAACGGTTCTTAGCCTCCACGTTGTGTATTTAAAATGCTTTAATGCACAGCTAGCCGTCGATTTTCCTGCTTATTCCATGGTCTTTTGGCAAGTTACAGAGAAGTTAAAAGTATTGCTCTTGCAACGCAATATTAAACCTGAAGTGTAAAAAATGCTGGTTATTTTCGTCAGTTCAGATATAGAGATGAAACATTTACATGAATGGATTATATCGTTTACTTGAAACAATTATCAATCTGGAGAGCATTACCTGTGTCAGGTAGTGTGCATCAATTAAAGCGTTAACGTTGAATAAACTGATTCAGAGCTACCTGTGCATTAAACATCAGCCAGCCAATCAGAACCCAGTATTCTGACAGACCATTGAGTATATATATATATATATATATATATATATATATATATATATATATATATATATATATATATACACTTAACCAGGTGTGTTCCTAAAACTTCCATCAGAGTTCAGTGGAATAATGACCTTAGTTATCCAATGATGCTTTCAGAAAACACACCCCAGAGAAGTACGGACACACAGGTAACTACAGACAGTGAGCAATTATAGAGCAAAAGCTCTCTCACACACACACACACACACACACACACACACACACACACTGTCTGCAGTCCTGTTGAGGAGATTCCTCTGAACGGAGACTGACATCTGCTGGAGGAGCCCCGAGCTGCAGCTTCACACACACACACACACACACACACACACTCTTCACTATGTAAATAAAATAAAATATGCAACTGTTTTAATAACAGCAGTAATAATTATTATTATTATTAGCCTAATACTACCTCTACTAGTAATAATAATATTAATAAATGCTCCGTAGTAAATCAGTATATTAGAATGATTTCTGAAGACTGGAAAACACAGCTGCGTGTCACAGAAATAAATATCTCTGTAACACATATTCACAGAGAAAACAGCTGTTTTAAATTATAAAAAAATATTACTAATATACAGAAATAAGTACAAATAAATAAGTACAAATACAATTATTACTCAAATAAATGAGCAAACAAATGAAGGCTTGAAAAGAGACTTATTAAAATATTAAAAATCTTTGACTGATAACGTATATATTTACAATAACTAACAGAATTTTATAACTATATTATATGTAAACATGTAGACATCTTTTTGTGAATCGTTCTCAAGAATAGTTTAAAGCAATCATTTAAGTGTTTATGAGGTTTGTTCAGTGAATGATGTTCATGTTTAGTCTGTTTTAATACATGAAGTGTTTCATGCCATAGTGCTTTATACAGATTATTTTAAAGTATCTTTTCACATGAATAAGCAGGACAATAAAAGTGTTAACGCTGTAAACTTTTATAAACTTATCTCGTGTCTCCTGCTTAGATGCTGGTCCTCAGATCTGAGGCTGAACTTCAGGAGCTCCTGAGGAGTGAAACACACACAGGTCACGATCATTACTGACCACGAGAACGTCTTTCTGTCAACAGTAGAGACTCTCCATAGACTTCTAATACTTTAATACTGACTGAACAACATTATTCATCTCCTAAACCTACCTCTTATAGGAAGACTGTCTGCATTCTTACACTTTCAGATAAACTTCACTGTGTTTAAGATGTTTCCCCCTTGTGGACACACACACACTCACACACACACACAGATACACACACACACACACTCACACACAGACACACACACACACACACACTCACACACACACACACACTCACACACACACACACACACACACACACACACACACACACACACACACACACACACACACACACACACACACACACACACACTCACACACACACACACACACACACACACACACACACACACACACACACACACACACACACACACACACACACACACACACACACACACACACACACACACACACACACACACACACACACACACACACACACACACACACACACACACACACACACACACACACACACACACACACACACACACACACACACACACACACACACACACACACACACACACACACACACACACACACACACACACACACACACACACACACACACACACACACACACACACACACACACTCACACACACACACTCACACACACACACTCACACACTCACACACACACTCACACACTCACACACACACACCAGCGATGTCTGTAATACATTACTATGATCCCAAACGCCTCTCCAGGAGTTTAATTAATCCAGTCCTATATATCTCTGTCTCTCTGCTCCTGCTTCATTCAAACAGCCTCGAGCAGGAAGAGTCTCAGCAGACCCTGTGTGTTTACCATCCTAATCATCAACTATTATATTAACACACGAGCTCATGAAACTACAGAGAAAGCTTTAGTTCAAAACATCACGAGAGCGACAAACTGACGAAGATGCGGTGCTTTCTCGTGAGACACTAATCATGTTTACATGTGACTCATTAATATACGACGAGAGACGATGACAGCAACATGACACGGAAAAACCAATGAGAAACAAGACACACGACTAGGACAACGAATCAGAAGCCCAGAATACATCTCACATGTTTATATGAAAAGTTATAACAACTTAAAACAATAATAATGGGTGACTTTATTATTTACTTTATTAGGTTGTATAAGTCACCTCACTGTGTTACTCAGAGGATGAAGCTGACAGCGTTTTTCATAATAAATGAGATCATCAGCTATAGATCGTTTAAAACAGCAGACCCCTGGAGAATGACGCAGTGTGAAAGCTATGCATTTCTTGTTTCCGAGTACAAACACAGCAGTGTTCTTCCAGACACACGGGCGGCTTCAGTTAGGAACCACTAGAGGAACTAGAGTTCATCACAGGCCGTCTGCTCCTGCTCTTCCAGACCTGACTCTTTCTCCTCTTCTGCTCTTCTGATGTTCTCAAGGTGTGGCACAAACCTAAAACGTTTGCCACGTTCTTCATTAAAGGGGTCATATGATGTTGCTATAAAAGAACATTTATGGTGTGATGCAATGTTTTTATGTGGTTTTAGTAAAACAACGCATTATTTTCTACATACTGTACATTATTGTTTCTCCTTCTTAAAACAGGCTGATTTGAACGAAGCCCGTCACTCTAAAAAAGCGAGGTGTGCTCTGATTGGTCAGCTATATCCAGTGTGTTGTGATTGGCTGAATACCTCTAGTGTCTGATGCAAACACCACGCCCCTTTCGGCGCCGCTTCTTTCCTTGCGCTTTGACACCAAATCAAATTAAAGCCATTACAAACAAGGCATTGGTTGCATCCACTGGAGACATGATTACTGATTATCACGACTTAGTCCTTTCTTTATGTGTCGCGTTGCATCATGCCTCGTAAACATAGCACCATGTCTGCATTCGTGATTGGAGACAAGCTCTACCTGTTCTTTTAATAAAGAAATGTAACTTACTTAAAGGTTGTGAGTCAGAAGACTGTTCTTGTAGTCTCTTTATAGTCTTAAACTCACTCTAATATTTGTGTTGAACTGTTCTGAACAGTGATATAAACACAACTTAACACTGATTTCTAGTCCTGTTCTCTTTTAGAAACACAAAGTAGTTTGACGTTCACAGCGTCTCCAGAACATGGCGCCAGCAGCAACACTACAGACAGAAGAATAGCTCCGCCCACTTTCTTTGAGTAAACATGTGGGCGGAGTTATGATAATAAACCCACTCTGTGACGTAGCATTGCTTCCATTGTCCTCGTTTGCATGTTGCTTTGGATAAAATGTCTAAAAGTAAAATGCTTAAACACACTTTTTGAAACTATATCTTCATTTCTTAAAACTGCACAAAAAAACTAAACAAACAACAACAAAAACATAAAACACACACACACACACACACAGACACACAGCATACAAAATGTCACACAATTGCAAAAGCAAATACTTCTTTAAAAACTGTTTTGCTGTAAAACAATCCATACTGTATTTACAATATCAAACTGAGTTTAAAGCTTATAGTTTTGCAGACTTGGTCTAAAGATTAGGTAGTTAGGTGCATGAGTTAGTGGTTCAGATAATAAGTGAACCCCAAGAATAACTTTCTGTGTCTAAACAATAAAACAGAAACAAAAAAGCATAAAACTGAATTTGGAAAATAGTTTCTAGCTGTTCATAGAGCTTAGAGCTGGACTGAGAACCGGATTAACTGAGCAGTCACATCTACTCACATGATGTGTGTGTGTGTGTGTGTGTGTGTGTGTGTGTGTGTGTGTGTGTGTGTGTGTGTGTGTGTGTGTGTGTGTGTGTGTGTGTGTGTGTGTGTGTGTGTGTGTGTGTGTGTGTGTGTGTGTGTGTGTGTGTGTGTGTGTGTGTGAGTGTGTGTGTGTGTGTGTGTGTGTGTGTGTGTGTGTGTGTGTGTGTGTGTGTGTGTGTGTGTGTGTGTGTGGTGATATTTCACTGAAGGCAGAATTAACTGAGATTCAAGCATCACATGATACACTGTGTGAGAGAGAGAGAACAATCGCTGCACAAACACAGTAAAACCTTCCTCACGAGGAAAACAGATCACTTAAGAGCCTTCTCAACCCGGACGAGCTTCTTTCCACCGTCACAGAATGAGTGTTTAAGAAAGATACAAGTCACAACACACACATAAACTAACAGGAAGTGGACCTTACATGTCTTACGGCTCGCATTCGGTGTGAGATGCAGAAATGTTTCTAAGAATGTATGTTTAAAACTACAAAAGGAAAATATTAAGAGTTTTATCAACAGAAGCCTGTGAAAAAGTGTGTGTGTGTGTGTGTGTGTGTGTGTGTGTGTGTGTGAGAGAGAGTTCGTGAACTGTCTTCCTCACATGATTTAAATGTAAAGCACTTCAGGCTTCAAAGAAAATGAGTGAATGAATAAACATTTGTACATACATATTTATTATATTCAAATTGATCTGTTTAACAAAAATAAATAAATAAATAAATAAATAAATTGTAAAGTTGCTTTGCAGTTTTGTATACTGAACATATATCAGATATAATAATAATAATAATAATAATAATAATAATAATAATAATAATAATTATGTTTAATTATTTAGATAATAAATGCAAATACAATTGAAATGAATTGACATTAAAGATGAGTTTATGTGAAATATCTGTTGATGAGAAGCTCTTTTGTTCTGAAGCTCATGTGCTCTGAACACAGGTCTTAATGAACTAAATATCGTATTAGGATCTTTCTGGTGCAGGTGCGGGTTCGTGTGCTTTGCTCCGAGTCTCAGCTCGGGGCGCGTGAATGTGACGCGGTCACGCGGGGATAAGAGCAGCGGTCACGCGCTCCGCCGCTATTTAAACTCGCGAGCCGTTCCTTCCGTTCTTCAGCTCTGGATCCTGCACTATCCATCAAACATAACACAGATCTGACTCGTGTTTGGAGGAGATGTGGAAACTTTTGCTGTAGTTTCTGGACTCTGTGAACTGTTTCTGACAGAACTTGTTGGTTCTGGCTGTTCTCGAGACGATCTGGCGATTTTTTGGACACTTTTTGGATATCATTGATCGCTTTGAGATTTCCCGCTGGTTTCGGTCAAGATGCGGAGATCGTGCGGAGGAATGTTGCTGCTCGTGCACGCGCTGGGGCTCGTTCGCGCTCAGTTCCCGCGGGCGTGCGTGACGCCGGAGGTCATCGGGAGCGCGCAGTGCTGCCCGTCCCCGTCCTCTCTGGAGGGCGACCCGTGTGGTGCGCGTTCTGGGCGCGGGCAGTGCGTGGACGTGCGCGCGGATGCGCGTGCCCACGGCCCCCAGTACCCGTATGACGGGCGCGACGATCGCGAACGCTGGCCGCTGCGCTTCTTCACGCGAGCGTGCCGCTGCAACGGGAACTTCGGTGGCTTCGACTGCGGCGGGTGCGCGCACGGATTCACCGGAGACGCGTGCGAGCGGCGCGTGCCCGTGGGTCAGAACTTTCTCTCATTCATCGCGGTCAAACACATTAATCAGATTTAACCAGCGTGTTCAGAACTTCTTAAAAACCCGTGACTAGACCAGCATTAGTCTGGATCATGAAGAATAGGTTTTGGAAATTTAGAGAATACATGAGAATGCATTTTATTACTTCAAAACAACAACAACGAAACAAATAAATATATTAAATAAATAAAATAACAATTATACTACTACTACTACTACTACTACTACTAATAATAATAATAAATTATTGTATCTTACATTTTATTTCGTATTTATACAGTCTCTAGATCAAGAAGGTTTCTAAAATAGTTCATTCAGTGTATGGTTTATTTTATTTAATCAATACAATATATACATTTTCTGTTAATAGTGTATCTATTATATAGATTATTTTAGAAAGAAAATATGTGTGTGTGTGTGTGTGTGTGTGTGTGTGTGTGTGTGTGTGTGTGCTTGCGTGTGTGTGCTTGCGTGTGCGTACTCGTGTCTTCGTGTGTGTTTGTCTCTGTGTGTGTGTGTGTGTGCATGTTTCAGTGACATATAAAGGACACTAATGTGTATAATGACACAGGTATTACCATGAGGAGGTGACATTATAGCTCCACTTTTCAAAACGCTTATAAATCATTCAGAGTGAGTTTTTTTTGAAAATCTAAAAAGTAGTAGTTTCCTGTAGGGGTAGGATTAGGTGTAGAACAATAACACGTACGGTATAAAAACATTACACCCATAAAACATGGAAGCACAACGTGTGTGTGTGTGTGCGTGTGTGTGCGTGTGTGTGTGTGTGTGTCAGTCAGGAGAAATATTCTGCAGCTCGGGCCGGAGGAGAGGCGTTTCTTGGTGAGCGCTCTGGATCAGGCCAAACGCACGCCTCACCCGGACGTCGTGATCGCCACCCGCCGTTACTCCCAGATCCTGGAGCAGGACAACAGCACCGCGGCCTTCGAGAACATCAGCATCTACAACCTGTTCGTGTGGACGCACTACTACTCGGTCAGCAAGACGTTCCTGGGGGCCGGGCAGGACAGCTTCGGCGGAGTGGACTTCAGTCACGAGGGCCCCGGGTTCCTCACCTGGCACCGCTACCATCTCCTGCAGCTGGAGCGAGACATGCAGGTGCGCTCTCTAAACATCGTCTGTAAATTGTTTGTGTTCTGATTTGTTCCAAACACGATTTAAAAATCGGTGATGCTTGGAGGGTAGAGTGTTTGAGAGAGAATGCCATCGGTCCATGACTGGAGATCAATGCTGAGATACTCAGCGGTCGTGGATCACATTTGTGCAGGATGATTCATGATCTTCACACTTCACAAGCGTTATATGTGATTATGATCGGAGTAATGGGAAGGAAGACACAAATCCCACACTTCTGTTATGCAGAAAATGCTATTAAGTGTGTAATGAGCATCATTTAACATCTCACACAAACACCCGTCTGTCTCCGGAGCCAAAGCTTTCACGGTGTGTTCGAGTGTGGGGCGTCTCTAATACTGTCTGTTTCTGAAGAAATAGTTCACCCAAAAGTGAAGATTTGCTGAAAACGCCCTCACTCTTGATTCATCCAGGATCAGGAGGAGTGTGTTTCTTCATCAGGTTTGTGAATGGGTGCCGTCAGAATGAGATAAAAACATCACAGTAATCCACAGTCCATCAGTTAACATCTGGAGAAGACAGAAAATGAAACACATCCAACATTAAGACGTTTTTAACTACACTAGAGTCTATAATAACTCCTCCTCCAGCGAAAAAGTGTTCTGGTCTGAATCAGAGAAATCTGTGCAGATCAAGCAGTGTTTACATTCTGATGTGAGAGACAACATGAGATGGGCTTTTGACTGGACAAAATGTGAGTTTGTGATATTTAGCTGTTTGGACTCTCATTCCGACGGCACCCATTCATTGCCTTCACAGCATTGATTGGTGAATAACATCTCATGAAGAAACAAACTCATCCTGATCTCAGGTGGGCTGAAGGCGATCACATCATCTGCAGATCAGATGTTCGAGTGAACTTTACGTTTCATCCGTCTGGTTTCACGCGCTCTTCATCTTTGATCGCCTTCGTGACCAAAGCAGCCGGTCTAATGCATGTATGGATGGTTGTGAATCTCTCAGGTCATGTTAGGAGAGCCGAGCTTCGCTCTGCCGTACTGGAACTTCGCGATTGGCGGCAGCGAGTGTGACATCTGCACGGACGATCTGATGGGCGCTCGCAGCTCCTTCGACAGCAGCTCCATCAGCCCTAACTCCATCTTCTCACGCTGGAGGGTGATCTGTGAGAGCGTGGAGGAGTACGACGCGCTCGGGACCATCTGCAACAGTGAGACCTCCTTCATCATATAATAAAACATCTGAACTACTGAAAGACGAGAGCAGGTCCCACTTTATACTGTTTCTCTAATACATGTGTTCTTACATAGTAGTGTGTAACCACAGAGTAGGTTTCTACAGCTATGATATTTCTGTAGCTGCACACAACCCTCAGAATGCTATGGGTATGTACAAATGTGTAACAGGACACTGGTAACAACACTTTTTTCACTTTTTGTAACAACCGTATGTAAGAGTAATCTGCGATGAGTAGGTTTAGTGATATGAAGTGTGAGTCGAATCTGGATTCGGTGTAACACCAGTGTACTTACATGGTAACTCACCAGGAACTGTCCATTTAACGTAGTGTAACATTTTGGACACCAGCCGCGATTTATATGTAAAGTCTAACTTACTTAGCGCTGCTGTGTAACATCACTGTGTAACATCACTGCTGTGTAACGCACCTGTTACACATTAGTACTTAGACGTAACATTCTGAGGGTTGTTACATGTGTGTTGTTACACAAACATTACAGCTTTAGATACTATGTACCAGTGTGTACTTACACTGTGGTTACACACTACATACACATCTAGATACCACGTAAGTACACAGGTATTAGGAGCACTTATAAAGTGGGAGCGTTTTTTCCTTTTACAAACAAAACTTACAAACAAAAGTTTTATTCCTCTCTTATCCTGAAGGTTCATTCACACTGATTTAGACAACGTTTCACTTCTGTCTGTTGTAATATGGCAAAATTGATTGAGATTCAGTTAACTGAGATCGCATGGGTGTTTGGATGGACAGTATTTTAACGACTAATTTTGCAGCTCAGGCATCGGTCAGTCTTTTAAAGTGTGATCTGTGTCCGCGAGGTTCGGAGAGCAGTCCCATCCGCAGAAACCCGGCCGGTAACTCGGCTCGTCCCATGGTGCAGCGGCTGCCCGAGCCTCAGGACGTGGAGGCGTGTCTGGAGCTGAACGCCTTCGACTCTCCGCCCTTCTACTCCACCTCCTCCGACAGCTTCAGGAACTCCATCGAGGGTAGGCTGGGCCACCAGAACCACCAGAACCACCGAACCGAATCAGAACCCAAATCTAGTATCATGAGTGTGCATGTTGATTTCACATTCGACTAAAAAACCCAGGAGGAGCATCTGAGGTGAATGCAGACAGCCTTCTGTTAACTAGAGAAGATACACAATCTCTAAAGCTAAACTTCCCTTGTGTTCACACTTTTAAACCCGAGGTCATTATAACCAACACCGGTCAAACGCTTCCTTTTGTTATCTGATGTAGCTTTTTGTCACAGAATGAGGTAGAAAATATGCTAAAAATAGAGAGACAGCTTATTTGCTTATTGCTCTATTAAATGGGCATATATAAGGTGCTGTGATGTGTTGCCCGCTCCGGGTGTCTGCTGTCTCGTAGGTTACAGCGCTCCTCAGGGGAACTACGACCCCGCGGTCCGCAGCCTGCACAACCTGGCTCACCTGTTCCTGAACGGGACGGGCGGTCAGACGCACCTGTCGCCCAACGACCCTATATTTGTGCTGCTGCACACCTTCACCGACGCCGTGTTCGACGAGTGGCTGCGCAGACACACTCCCGGTAAACCCCGCCTCCCGCTCAGTGTGTCATGATTGAGCATAGTCTATTCTATTCTATTCTATTCTATTCTATTATGTTGTTTCTGTCCAGATGCCTCTGTCTATCCGCTGGAAAACACGCCCATCGGACACAACCGAGAGTATAACATGGTGCCCTTCTGGCCGCCGGTGACCAATGCAGAGATGTTCAAGACAGCGGCTGAAAACCTGGGATACTCCTACGAGGCCGAGTGGCCAGGTCTGTGCCGTTCCTCCTGCACTTTATTATTAGTAGTAGTATTAATAGTATTATTACTAGTAGTAGTACATGTGGTATTAGCCTAAGTATTATTTTAATATTAACAGGCATCAAAAATCAGCCAGAACAACAGCACTAGTTAACACTGGTCTACACTAGTTAACACAAGTCAGCACTAGTTACCGCTAGTTGGAGCTGCTGATGTGTCTCTCTCTCTCTCTCTCTCTGTCTCTGTCTCTCTGTCTCTCTCTCTCTCTCTCTCTCTCTCTCTCTCTGTCTCTCTCTCTCTCTCTCTCTGTCTCTCTCTCTCTCTCTCTCTGTCTCTCTCTCTCTCTCTCTCTCTCTCTCTCTCTCTGTCTCTCTCTCTCTGTCTCTCTCTGTCTCTCTCTCTCTCTCTCTGTCTCTCTCTCTCTCTCTCTCTCTCTCTCTCAGCTCGTCCACTAACTCTGACTCAGATCATCACCCTCACTGTGGTCGCTGCACTGATCGTCGTGGCGATCATCTTTGCCGCCAGCATGTGTGTCGTTAACTCACGCTCATACAGGACCGAGGGACGGCAGCCGTTGCTAGGAGACCAGTATCAACGATATGACGACCGCGACAAAACGCAGTCTGTCGTATAAACGCTTACACGGCATGAAAACGTAATATTATCATACACCTTTCTGAGCGTAGTATTATGTATTTGAAGGTGATTTTTCGCACATATTGCCCCCTAACAACATTTTAGTTAGAAATGTGTTTGACCATCAGTATCTCATTACAGCTGCAATAAAACAGATCTATTTGGACTTTATTTACAAGTTTAATTGTGAATAATTTAAAGTCTACTGGTGAAAAGATTGAAATAAACCAACAAACTGTTTCCCGTGTCTTTCCTCCTTTCGCCGCTAGACGGCGCTGCTGCCCTCACTGGACTGAATGAATGAATGAATGAATGAATGAATGAATGAATGAGAGAATTAATAAATAAACGAATGAATAAATGAATGAATTTCTGTACACCCTTTCAATCACTTTCAATCTCTACTCGACCGCTTCGTGAAAACTATTTCATCGTGATCTCTGAGGATATTTCAGACGGGTAATGAAGCAGTCACGTGTCTGCTGTTCCTCTCTTCACCGCGGGGCGGCGCACGTGTCCCGCTGCTGTTCACCAGGTGATCGTATTCATCTGTGCTGAGAAAACACCTAACCCCTCATTACAGAGCTGCGCTTGTTTAGGTTTAGCGCTCGTTGCGGCGTCACAGAGCTGTTCGTAGCCGCTCGTCGAGGAGCGTGTCGGAATAACGCGGGAAGAGCGTGTCTGCGCACGCGCCGCCCGGTGATGACGAGCAGGAGGGCGGGTGTCACCTGTGCGTGCGCGCGCCCAGTACGTCAGATCCGAGGGCACGGTTCAGACCCGAGGAGCACCGAGGAACGGCGTACTCCCGCGATTCAGAGCCGCAGAAGATCCGGGGTTCTGACGTCATGCTCCGGTCGGTTCCGGATTATTGATGAGGATGATGATGGAGGATCTGCCGGATTTCAGAGACGTGGAGAACAAACTGGGTCGGAAAGTTCCGGAGAGTTTGATTCGTTCGTTCGCGGGCGAGCCGTTCAGAGGCTCGGAAAGCCTCGAGAGAAGCGCTGATCTGCAGACGCTCCACAACAAAATCAGCTTTTTACGACAACAGATGGTGAGTCGTTTGGACCGATCCGAAAGAGTCGCTTAGACTGATCTGGTGACTCGTAGCGTTTGTTTCGATCGCTTTGCTCCGTTCAGTGTCACCGACACGCACTTATAACGCGTTAATGTCTCTTTGTGACTGCGGATCAGTTTATTAGTGAGTTATGGTTGAGAAGTCTAGCGTGTGATTCAGCTCTTGGGTCAGTGGCTTTCAGCAGAGTTCAGACTGGAAGTGACCCGAACCCGATAACCTGCCGATCTGGGTGTTAATCGGTTCGTTCGGCGATCGTTTAGGTTAGGTCACGTGTTCTGTCGCGTTCCTCGGGGTCTAGTCGTGTTGCTGTCCGAGGACTGGTTAGGGCCGGGTTAACGGGTCGGTTTAGTGTGATTCACACCCGAACAGATGGTCAGATCCGCTGCTCTCAGACACTGACCCCAGATCAGCTCCTGCAGGCCTCCACCTGTTCTCTGGACAGCAGGTGAAAACAACACACACACACACACACACACACACCTGTTGTTCACATGGGGAATCTTCTTAGCTGTAATGTCTACTGTATTTTCTGTCGCCCAACACTTTAATCTATATTATAGAAAACCACTGGCAATTTCTGAATTTTGTTAAACACCATTTTGCATGTTTTCTTATGATTTTTTGAGAAACACAAAGTGCATTTAAGCACATTCGTGTTTTCATATTATTATGTGTTTTTATGGCCTGATTCACTTCATTATTATGTCAGATCATTTTATCAGATCATCTCATGTTGCTGGTGATTGATTGCAGTGTTTTTTTGTTTTTTTCTAAACCATTATAGCATTTTAATTTTTAGCTATGATTATATTGTTATTATTTTATTGATTGATTAAATATATTTTCAGTAGTTGTAGTAATTCAGCTTGTTGTATTTCAGAAGGAAGGCATCTTTTTTTAATCGTCATTACAGCTGAACTCTTGCCGTTAAGGTTCATGATTTCTCTGAACAGAGTGCTTTCGGTGGCTTTAGCTCAGATGTTTGTTGTGTTTTGGTGATTTAGTGTCGAGGTCGTTGACCCCTGCAGGCCTGACCGCGCATTTAAAGAGACAGACGCCATTTATCTGACCCTCATGAAAGACTGCAGGGGCATTTTCAGGTCAAACCAAACCCAGGAGCACACACACACACACACACACAGGCCATAAATGGACACACACTCTCTCTCGCTGCCTGTTGCCTTTCAAGGCTGTAAACCTTTGAACCATCCCGTCTTAACGAGGTCCCAGTGTTCATCAGACCTTCAGATCCTGGAAGCGTGTCCGTATGGATCGCTCTTAAAGGGACAGTGCACTCTCGCCTGTGCTTCTGACACGTTTGTTTTGTTGGTTCACTGTAAAAGAGCAGCGTGAGCGTCTGAAAGTTAATGAATCGCCGGACTGTTCCTGTAACACACAGCGGACCTTTATTAGGATAATGACGGCGTGTGTTGCCGTGGGGAACAGAGGCCGTATTATGGTCTGTCTCGGGGTTCGTGTTTCAGTCGCTCGTGTTCACGTCTGACGCCGGTCTCATGCAAACCTGCCTCTTTGCGTCGGCTTTGTTTGCCTCCCTGAAGTGTTTTGCCTGTTGTGCCGTAGATCGAAACGAAACAAAGCCGCTTCATTGAAGGGCATCTCGAGTTGAATGGTCTTGAATGATTCAGTGTGTGGTATCAGCTCGAGCCTTCAGTGTTTCATCACTTCTCTTTCTACATTTCTCATGTTCATCTGTTCTTCCATTGTCTCGAGCAGACGAGACGGCTCAGATAATGAGATTATTACTGAAGAATGAGGGGGGGTGATTAGACTGCAGTGTGTGTGTGTGTGTGTGTGTGTGTGTGGGTTTACTAGTCCCTCAGTAGCTGCAGAAGTACACTGTTGACTTTAATGCTTTAAACTATTTTCTGTGGTTGATTCAGGTGAACTTGACCTGAACTTTCATCGCTCCTGTGATATTTAATTTCCTCGGTTTAAACCAAAACATGCCTTAACATGCTCAAAGTTGGAAGTGAATAGAAATGTTGGAGGTTTTGATGCAGAAATGTGACGTTTGTTTGTATTAAAGGATGACTAGGGGTGTGAATATATATTGTCTGTTGTTTTAATGATGTGCCGTTGACATTATCGATTATATCACAAAACCAAACACACCTCCAGAGAACACGGAGTACACTACATGAAGAGACTAGCGTGTGTGTGTGAGGGTTCTTCCACTGCGTGACTCAGTCCAATAAAAGACATCTAGAATTATCATGAGAAGGAATAGTTCACCCAAAAATTAAAGTTAGTCCACAGTCTTTCATAAACTTTCTTCTCTTCCAAACTCGGTAATGCTGCTGGATGGTGGCCGTTATTTTGAAGCTCCGTAAATCAGAGACGTAATACTGACCTATACGCCTCCGAGGGGTTATCACATGACCTCTGGAGCAGATCCATGGGGTTTGTAACAAAAATACTTCTAGTTTTAAAGTTATAATGTAAATGTCTGACCGATGTCTGACTTCTGCCTCGACGTACGACGTAAGCTGATCATTCGGTAAGTTGGAAGTCAACTAAAAGGATGTTTAGTAACCCTCCGAAGGCCTGAAGGTTAGTTTTACGTCGAAGTAGTTGTAGATATATCTGGCCGATATCCAGCGTTACCAAGCTTGAAAGAGCCAGGATGAAAGAACAAAATAGTCGTGCACACGTAGAATGTTTTTTTCCGGTGTGTATTTTATGGCTGCGGTGTTCTTGACGTGTGTTTCTCGACGCAGGCTCATCTGCGCTCCATCGACGTCAAACTGATGCAGCAGCTGCTGTCCATCAACGACGGCATCGAGTCGGTCCGCTGGGTGCTGGAGGAGCGCGGGGGCGGGGCCAGCCGCGAGGGCAGCGTGACGGACAGCTTGGGCAGCCTATCGGAGGAGGAGGCGGAGTCTGAGCGCGGCTCCTGCAGCGACGAGCTGGACGGGATCTCGCTGGGCAGTTATCTGGACACGCTCGGGGACGAGGAGCCCGACGCCCAGGAGACGCCCGGCAAACCTCCGCGGCCTCGCGTCCAGACCGACGAGTACTACTGCTTCGGATAGCGCCGATTACAGACCTGACTGATTTAGACCACACTTTTAATTTTTTATCTGCGAGTAATCGATGTTTGGGTTTTGATTTTCTAAAGGATTCTTAAGAGAAAGCCTTCAAAAACCCAAGCGATCCTCAAAGCGAGAGAAACTGTTCACCTTTTGTCTTAAATGTTTGATTCCGGCTCTAGCGGATGCGCAGGATCTGTTGGCTGCGTTCACACTCGCTTTGAAAACTGAATTCAGTCCGGTTCAGTGTGAAAGAGCATGACGTCAATCTACATTCTCCAGGAGCATCTCCTGAAATAATCTCTAGTGGAATAGCGTTATATCCGTGCGTCTTTAAAATGTTTTTACACGTCAAGGCCGTGAAAGATCTTAAATCAGGAAATTCATCTTCATTCACAAAGGCATGCCATTAAATGTTGCATGCACTAGAAAAAAAGAAAATCGTTCTCGCTTGTTTTCTAGAACAAGTATCTAAACGTCACTGAATCAAGATACAGTTATTGCACATGCAGAAACTGAGTCTGTTAATCCAGATTCATTAAAAACTGATGTGATTTTATTAAGGTGTGTATGTGTATATATATATATATATATATATATATATATATATATATATATATATATATTTCAATTGAATTTAATGTCATTTTGATTACAGAAATTATGGAGATATTTCAAATTTTAAAGCATTTCAAAAGTCTTAAATGATGATTGAACCCTGCAGGAAAGCCTGAACAAGCTCGAGCTCGTTTGTGGATTGATTTCTTTAGCTCACCCTCATCATCAGAGAAGAAACGCCATCCCAGCTGTTTTTCGTATTTGGACTAAAGTCGAATTGACTTCATTAAATAACTGGTGTTTGATTAATGTGCGGATCATGAATGTTCACCATAAAAGCAGGAGGGAGGGATTTTAACGATAACGATATAATCATGGCGATATCTTTGTCAGGAGTTCATCCGCTATCCCTATAAAGCAGGGTGGATTCTGATTGGCTGTCAAGTTTAACAACTGAATAAATAATTATGCCGAAATCCCCAACAGGTGTTCAAAGAGCCGCACACTCCCTTTTTAATCACGATCACTGATATAACGCTGAAATCCACTCCGCCTGATTCGTTTCTGATTCGACAAGATGGCGGACTCTGTGTTATGATTGGTCGGAATGACTGTCAATCAATGTCAGACTGAAAGAAACACGTGCCTGTTTTAACGCTGATGTTATGATCTGAAGCACTGATCGTGAACGCGGCCGATACGTCAGTCTGCCCCACGTGCTGATGCTAACGCTAATCGGTGCTCCGTTAACGTGTGGACTGACGGGATTCAGTCGTTCTGTGACGATTCGAGCGCTTTTGCGTTGAAGTGCAATTCCTGCTCATGCCAAAGCTAGTTCGCGTCTCTTTATTTGCACGCGTTTAACTCGTTCAGGTTCGACTCTTCACTGCAGTAATGAGATTGTTCGTACTTGAATCCTCGACTTTTTCCAGTTAACTCTGTTTTGGACTGTAATGTCACGGCAGGTTATCGTGTGTCCCGCTGTTTTGAAATGTAGTTGTTTGTGCTGCTATTTGATTCGTTTCTTTTTGTGTGCTTGATTTGACCGAATGCACCTAACTTATGATGTTCGTTTTCAACTTTGTTTTTGGGGAAATTTCATAATACATTGATTTATTTTGTCTGTCTATGTTTTTGAAGCACGTAAAAGTCTTTTAATGAAATGTTTGAATGTAAAATAAAATAAATGCAAAATGAGTGAACTTGAGCTTCACTTTACTCTCCGTGACACAACACTGAAAAACCAACAGATGAAGATGAAAAGATGCGCATTAATCTAACTGCGAGAAAAGAATTGTTAGTTAAAGGAACAGAGATGGTGTTGTTCGGTTCATCCGTGCACAGAGTCTCATTGATTCACCACACAAAGAGTCGAGTCGATTCAGTTCATCTGATTCATGTCTGCATGCCGAGCGCTAGCCCACGCTAACTGAGATAAAGACGGGTTTGATGCTGTTTAGCAGAGACTAAGCTTGCTGATATCAGACGTAGGTTTGGTTTGAGAAAACCTGACCAGGCCCTTTGTTTTGAATAAGCCATGGCTTTAGTTTGAAGCTGAAGTGCAGTCTATGTTTTAGCCTGGTAGTAACATGAACAGTTTTCAAAGCCAAAGAAATCCGAGAACTGGACATCTCTTGCAAAATGAATCGAGTTCAAAATACCTCAAATGCAAACATTCCCGCCATAATATT
>NC_056705.1:40638950-40771450 GCF_018831695.1 Puntigrus tetrazona | reverse complement strand
AGACCAATAAACACATCATTCATCAAAACACTTTCCTCTGAACGTTAAGACGAGGAATGAAGAACAGTACTTTAGATCTAATACTAATCTAACATTAAACCATTAACCGATTGAGACTCGGCATCTTTTGTAAGGATTAATCAATATGTTATTTATGAAAATAAGTGTTTTTGAACTTTCCTTTTTTCATTTTCTGTAACTGTTTCGATTAACATTAAGATATTTCACACACCCCCTACACTAAATATACAAAAACTTTATTTTTGTTCAGTAACGTGAACGGCTAAGGACTTCTTTAAAGGCTATTTCCTCGCTGTCTATTTATGGCTCCCTCATATTCCACATCTTTAAATAGTTTTATCTCATTCACACACGATCACATCCTAACAGCAGCCCGAGGAGTGTGTTTATCGCTCTTTAAGTGGTGTATAAAGCCCGGTCTTCTTCTCGGGGTCATCTATCAGCTGTTTCTCGGAGCGGATTGTTTACACTCGACCGCGTCCATCTTTAACGGCTCCTCGGCGGTTTCACACGCTTCCCCGCGAGCCCGAACGCCCGGATATAACGGACCCGCGCCCGCCTCGGCTTCCCCCGGCGACATGTCACCGCGTTTTCCTCGGAAATTTAAGTCGCGTCCGTTTTCGTCGGTTTGTTGTCGCAGGCCGCGCGCGAGCACAGGCCTCTCGTGAGAAACCGCGCGGACGGTCGCGTGAACGGCCGCCAAACTCGACGCTCGGAGTCAGCGCGGACCGAACGGAGACGAGGACGAGGAGGAAGGCGAAGATGAAGACTCACTCACCCTCCAGCAGTCTGGAGATCAGAGAATCCACGTCCAGCTCCCCCTCCGCCATGATGACTGAGACCCGCCTCGCAGCGCGCTCCCGACGCACGCGCGCACGCACGCACGCGGCCTGCCTCGCGGGCGCGCGCGCCGATCTCGCCCGTCACTGATTCAAAGACATTTATTCTTTTAAAGCGTGCGCTTTCATTTAGTACCTTTATAATTAAGGTGTAAATACATTTCCACATCAGATCCAAATTATTCATCTCGCTCAAACCAACAAAACACTTTATATCTGTCTCAAAATGCAGCTTGTTTCATCCTAACACTGCCAACAATTCTCATTAAAAAAAAAAAAAAAAAAACATACATTTCATTCATAACACACTGATTTAAACACACACAGATACATACATATGAACTTTTATTTTTGATGTTTACGGGTTTTTTTAGTCGCTAATAAGCGTTTTCTTATACTTAAAGTACTTTTTTCTAAACTCTTAACACAGAAACACTCAAACTTCACACGATTAGCCAAACAGTATATTTTCTGGCCAAAAAATAAACATAAACTCTCCATTTCAAAAAGCTGAGTACTTTCTTCTACAGAAACTAACTTTATTAAAGCACATCAAACCTGATTCCTTCCCTCAAAACTTTAGTGTTTTCTATTCGACAGAAACATATATTGAATCATAGCTCACAGACACTAGACTAAGAGCTGATGACTTCTCTACCTGCATTTAATACACATCTAAAACACAGAGATCAGTGTGCTCATCCTTAGCAGGACACTACAGGATCTGAAACCGATCGAGTCAATAGAAACAGAAATACTGTGCGCTCTATTCAACAATTCTACAGTAACCTTGATAGAAATCTCCTCGAGTGGATGGGGAGGGACACGGATGATTGTGATTGGGACCTTTTTATCTCACAGTTCAGACTGGAAATGGTTTACGTCTTGCAGTTCAGACTTTACGAAACGCTGTAACTTCACAATTACATGAAAAACAGTCCGAATTCTAGGATAAAGTCATAACTACCTTTTACTAATCTTTCATAGTTTCCACGTGTACAAACAAACATAAAAACTGCAGTACAACATACATCTCCTCTCTCTCTTCTTCTTCTCTTTCTCAAAGAAAGAATGAAAAAAAGCAGCATTTCTATCCTATTTATTTAGAGTCCATCAACATTTATAAAATGTACTTTTGAAAAGACAAACAAAAAATATATAAAAGTTTTTTTTCTAAAAGTTTAAAAGTTTATATATATATATATATATATATATATATATATATATATATATATATATATATATATATATATATACACACACAGACAGAAAGAAAAAAAGAAAAGACAAAACAGGACATCGGGATCAGCTTTTGACTGAAAGTGCATTTAGTTTTATTCTGAATAATTATTATTTAATTTCATAAAAAATATTCTGCCATGATTTTATGACTCCCTATAACTCCTGCAGAAATGTGTAGTTTTCCATCGTTCTGATATGAATGCGCTTGGTTTTGAAAGCAGTGTCTGAAAGATGTGTTTTTCAGGTTGTAAAGTACAGTCATGTGAAAAAATTAGGACACCCTATGAAAGCATGTGGTTTTATTGTAACATTTTTAATAAATGGTTATTTCAACAATACAGAGAGATTAAAGTAATCAAACTAAACTATGAAAACTGAAGAAAAGTCTTTAAGATCTTCTGTACATGTCATTCTACAAAAATGCCTCTCTGTATTGTTGAAACTGAGATGAAATAACCATTTATTAAAAATGTTACAATAAAACCACATGCTTTCAAAGGGTGTCCTAATTTTTTCACATGTATATGAATGAAGTGTTTGTGAATGATGTGGTCACTGCATGCATTTTCTGAAAAGCAATGAGAAATGATCCCCAGTTTTGGAAATATAGCTTCAGTATTTTACTTGTTAGCAGCTGAAAAAAACTAACAAACAAACAAAAAGCTGTAAATAATTGCTGATTTACACGCCACTTATTTATTTGAAAATTATAAGTAAACGGTGCATTTTTTATTTGCCAACATGTTTTATAATGTTTTTGTAAATTCATAAGATTTTTATGAACGTGTACTTTTACTTCCCTTCTGCTCACAAAGACTGAATTAATTCAAAAACACACAAGAAGACGAAGAAGAGTAATATTATGAAATGCATACAGGAGTAGACTGTAAATGTATCACAGTATAATTTTGTTACATGATCTGTTCATAAAGCTCATCCAGACGTCTCTCTTTTGTCTTTAAGATCTCTGTGCATGGAGCGTATATAATACATATACAACATACACCTTGCGATAAGTGTCTCTCATAAAGAAAACATTTTAAAAAAAGATGAATTTATATATATACATATATATGCAACACTACTATTTATACTAATTTAAATTTTACATATTAAAATTATTATACATTTATATAAATGAAAACAATAAGATACGATTTTTTTTTTAAATAAGACTGGATAGTGTTCACTGCATGAAAGACAGCAGCAGGTTTAATTGGGCCGCTGTCTCTTTAAGACCTCAGATCTAATATACTTCACTCACAGCTCGATCATCAACAATTGTGATAAAAAAATAGCCTTCCTAATACGAGGAGATATTTGACTCCTTAAAGTGACTTAGAAGGCCCTGCAATGGCATACTATGTTGAATTTAAAAAAAAAGAATAGATTTTCAATTTTTTATTTAAAACAATATAAGTACAGACAAATAATTTGCTTATAGTGTTAATAAAAAAAAAAACATACAACTTTGAATACAGAAATATTAAACGATTTAAATAACTGAACAGGAAAAAAACGCTAGAACGCTAAAAAACCTGAAAGGACCGCGGGAGGCGGAAGTGAATTGATTCAGTTGATTCGTTCGAACAGCTGATTGATTCAGGAATGAAGCGAGTCTTTATGAACAGATGACCATGATTCACTGACTCGCTGGATACTTTATTTGGAACTGTTTTCGCTTATGATAGAGAAAAAAAAATACTGTTAAAATCAGTATCACGTTTACCAACTCCCTTAATTAACAAAAACAGGCTAACTGTGGGCGGGCAGAAATGAGTTCAAGACTCAAAAACACGAATAAATACGATTCATTACTCTCTTATCTGCGGGAATGAATCGAATTATTGGCTCTCTGTGATGATAATAACCCGACTTTAATAATCACAACCTGCATAAACACTACACTTCAACATCACTACCGACAGAAACCAAAGAACAAAAAAAAAATTCTATCATTCACTTCGCGCTTTAGTTACGGTGATAACACACTGGGGATTAACACTTCCTGATTTGAATTCGTCATTAACGAATTTAGCTTCTCAAAGGAAGCACAAAAGTACGCTTCAAGAGTTTGTTTTTGTTAGTAAAACACACATCAGAAGCTCTTTTGCGGAGTAGTTGGGTGGCTCTTAAAAGAGCCTTTGTGGTTTGTGGGTCTGGGCTGCTCTACTTGGAGCTGGTGTACTTGGTCACGGCCTTGGTGCCCTCAGACACGGCGTGTTTGGCCAGCTCCCCGGGCAGCAGCAGACGCACGGCGGTCTGGATCTCTCTGGAAGTGATGGTGGAGCGCTTGTTGTAGTGAGCGAGACGAGACGCTTCACCGGCGATGCGCTCGAAGATGTCGTTGACGAAAGAGTTCATGATCCCCATCGCCTTGGAAGAGATCCCGGTGTCGGGATGAACCTGCTTCAGGACTTTGTAGACGTAGATAGCGTAGCTCTCCTTCCTGCTCTTTCTGCGCTTCTTTCCTCCTTTACCGGCGGTCTTTGTGACGGCCTTCTTGGAGCCTTTCTTGGGCGCGGACTTGGCGGGTTCAGGCATGATGACGCTGACGATCAGTGCTCGAGAAGAGGCGGGTAGAGACGTTTATTCGCTCCTCTATGCTAATTTACACAGACGCGAGGAACCTTCTGATTGGCGCGTCACCACGGACCTGCGCGACAGTGATTGGACGACTCCGAGAACAACCACGCGCGAGGAATTATAGCCCCGCCCTCCGCTCCCACGTGACTTTCCTTTGTTTCTATTCCCGCTCTTTTCGATGAACATATTTCACACAGAGTGTAATTTTAAAACTTCTCGAATTTAGGAATGAAAAGGCAATAATTATTATATACTTTATTTTTTCTTTGCTGTGCCGCAGTTTTTTCCTTCTGCCATCTGATTGCTTTTATTTTATAAATGACATTAAAAAAACGTTAAATAATCGACTAAAAACACTGCAAAAGATGATTTGGTATTATTTTTGCAGTAATTCAAATGCATTGAAACATGACGATTTTTTAAATAGAAATTAAGTGTAATAAGTGTGGGATTTATGTTTTAAAGGATTTATGTTTTACAGGTTTTACTCAATAGAAGCACTGTGCCCAGGCCTCATAAAGACTTTTCTACTTGATATTATGTGTATGTGCTGTGCAAAATGTCTTATCTACAGAAACAGGATGTGGAGACTGCTGAGCCCATCTACTGGTCGAGAAGAAACAACTGCACCTGGTTCTGTGAAGGACACCCTGAGTGGGAGGAAGACACAAGCACAAGAATATAAATATTGTCTGCATGCCTTTAATGCTGTTGTTCTGTATCCTGAGCTCAGTCTCAATTATTCTGACTTTATTAAACTAATTAAGATAGTAAATTTAAAAGTAAGTCTCATCATTGACAGACCTGAACCTGGGAGGGAAACAACAAAGATTTTTCCAAACATAACATTAATTTTCCAGTTTTAAATATGTTGGTGATTTCAGTGTTAAGAAGCTGTTTTAACTCATTGCTCCAGATTTAAAAACACTAAATATATATATTATATTCAGAACATATCCACAGAAACATTTTTACAGAAAAGAGTTTGTTCTTTTATTCCTGAAACTATTGAACACCCTTTTGCTGTCGTGATACGTCTTAATGTTTTTAATTAGTTTCCAGTGAAAGTTAGTATTTATCATTTGGTTTTATTACGTTACATTGAACCATACATAACACCGACTTTAAAATATTCTCTGTTTAAGGACTTCTTAAGAAATACACATCCGTTTATGAAATATACTTACATACATACAGCACCCTTATTGTTGGAAAATCAGTGATCTTGCTGGAAGTTATTTTGATAAGACGTAGCTCAAAACGTATAACTTATTAATACGCATTAAGGATTTCGTGTTGTCTCTTTGTGTGAGAGTGTGGGTGTCTCTTAAAAGAGCCGTTGTGTTTGTGGAGATTGAAGGCGTTTATCCTCCGAAGCCGTACAAGGTGCGTCCCTGTCGTTTGTAGCGTACAGGTCCTTCTCAAAAAATTAGCATATTGTGATTAAGTTCATTATTTTCTGTAACGTACTGATAAACATTAGGCTTTCATATATTTTAGATTCATTACACACAACTGAAGTAGTTCAAGCCTTTTATTGTTTTAATAATGATGATTTTGGCATACAGCTCATGAAAACCCAATATTCCTATCTCACTCCACTGGGAAATGGTTTACTGAGCATGCTATTACTGTGCTCAATTGGCCTGCCAACTCTCCTGACCTGAACCCCAGAGAGAATCTGTGGGATATTGTGAAGAGAAAGTTGAGAGATGCAAGACCCGACACTTTGGATGAGTTTAAGGCTGCTATCGAAACATCCTGGGCCTCCATAACCCCTCAGCAGTGCCACAGAATGATCGCCTCCACGCCGCACTGAAGCAGTCATTTGGGCAAAAGGACTCCCAACCAAGTTTTGAGCGCATAACTGAATATAATTATTTGAAGGTTGACGCTTTTTGTATTAAAAACACTTTTCTTTTATTGGTCGGATAAAATATGCTAATTTTTTGAGATGAGAAGGCTGGGTTTTCATGAGCTGGGTAGGCCAAAATCATCAATATTAAAACAATAAAAGGCTTGGAACTACTTAAAGGTGTGTAATGATCAAAATATAAGGAAAGTCTAATGTTTATCTGCACGTTACAGTAAATAAAGAAAATAATTTTATCACAATATGCACATTTGTATTGAGAAAGACTCCATACTTCATGTCCACAGCGGTGACGGTCTTCTTCTCTTGATTTATCTGCTCCCTTCATGCTAATTTATGGCAGACGCGAGGTGAACCTTCTGATTGGTGCGTCACCACGGACCTGAGCGACAGGATTGACAACCTGAGGAACAACTACAGACGAGGGAAGATGCTTTAACTGGAGGGCAAATTTAAAAACACTAAATATAAATTATATTCAGAATATATCCACAGGAACATTTTTACAGAAAAGATTTGTTTGTTATTGATTTCTTTGAACGGTTAAACACCTCCTTTCCTGTCGTGAAGTTAAATGTTTTTTTAAGTAGTTTCCAGTGAAATTTAGTATTTACTTAATTAAGTTTTGTTATTATTATAAACTAAGAACATGACTTTAAAATACCTTCATTCCCGTTTATGAAATACACTTACAGCCCCTTATTGTAGTAAAGTTAATGGATCTTGCTATGGGTTATTTTGAAAGAAGAGCGTGCTCATAAATGTCTGGAAAATACGTAGCTCAAAACGTAAGAAATACGCATTAATAATTTCATGTTTGTCTCGTGTGAGAGCGTGGGCCTTTAAAAAGAGCCGTTGTGTTTGTGGGAGATTGAAGGCGTTTATCCTCCGAAGCTGCATGGGCTGTGCGTCCTGTCGTTTGAGCGTACACTACGTCCAGTGGCGGTGACGGTCTTTCTTGGCGTGCTTCGGTGTAGGTGACGGCATCACGGATAACGTCTTCCAGGAAGACCTCTTCAACACTCCCGCGGGTCTCCTCTGTAGACTGGGACTGAGATATTGCCGACTCATGCCGCGGCGAGCGAGATGACGAATGCAGGGTCGGTGATTCCCGATGTTATCGCGCAGCACTTTACGGTGACGCTTAGCGCCTTCCTGAGCCCTTTACCACCTTGTTCTTTTCCAGACATGATGCGTTTTCGCGTCAGGTCAAACGATAGAAATGAATATGAAATGAGAGTGCGGCAAAGAAAGCTTTTTATTCTCTACAGGACTCCATCGAAACTAGCTCCTCGTCACGTGACTCGCTCCTCCCCTCGCTAGCCAGAGCAGTGGTAAACAAAGAGTGGTTCCTTCCTGATTTAACGACTTTCTTCGTTGATTCCATATTAAAAAGCCATGTTTTATATGATTAATTTGACAAAATAAGCTAAGGCTATAACGAGGAGAGAACAGTAAAGAAAATGGCTGTGTGAGAGCTTATATCTGAAACTTAAATAATAATTTATACTAGTGATAAAAGCTTAACAAGCTTCTTACACAGAAATGCAGTCTGAAATGAAGAGCCTAAACATAAAGCTTATATGATAAAGCCCTGATATACTTCAAACAAACGTCTTTTTCGTTCTTAGTTTGAGGGCAAAACAAAAGGCAGGCTTTGTAGTTCCTTTGTTTTTAATCTTGGGTAGTTGATTTATTGTGTTAATGCCTAACTCAAAGGTTTAACAATCTTACCGTTAGGAATATGTCTCAGGTCCTCCAGAATAATTTCTAAATGATTTATTAATTACTGGGGCCGGGTTAAGAGGAATTGAACTACTGTAATGTGGTATGCTGAGGAGGTACATAAAATACTGTATGGCAAAATATAAAAAAACTACGGTTATCAAGTCTGTGGTGTGTGTCTGCACAGCAAGCTGCTTCTTACACTAACTACACAGGCAAACTTCCAACTTAATATTGTATTTATTAATATTGCATTTTTCATACTACTACTAATACACACACTAATATTTATATGAAAGTGATCACAATTATTTATTTTTAAATCCACTTTTATATATTTTGTCAATTCAGCATTTTTTCTCTTAATCTGCCACAAAAACTACATATTAAATCACGTGTATGTTGATTAATCCTAAATGTATTAATTAATTTGTACATTATGTGATTAGATTATTGTGTGTGTGTGTGTGTGTGTGTGTGTGTGTGTATATATATATATATCAGTCGGGCCAAAAGTTTTGAGAATATACAACATTAGAAATTGGAGTGTTGTTTAAGTTTTTGTAATAGCAATTTGTATATACTCCAGAATGTTATGAACAGTGATCATTTAGAATGTATAGTCCTTCTTTTGCCATGGAAATTAACTTAAACCTGAAAACTTTCCACTGCATTTCCATTACACGCTAAATGACCTGGTTGAGACCATTTCAGTAATCGCCTTGTTAAGTCAGGTAAGAACGAGCACAAGGCTGGAGATCCATTGGTTATGTCAGGCTGATTGGGTTAGGAATGATGCCAGAATTGACATGTTAAAAGGAGGGCGATGCTTGAAATCATTGTTCTTCCATTGTTAATCATGGTGATCTTGTGCAAAGAACACATATGCAGCCATCATAAAAATGGTTTCACAGGCAAGTGATATTGTGGCTACTAAGATTGCACCTATAGATTGCATCGATAAAGGCCTTGAAACGTACTTCCAAAGTGCTTGTAATGAAACGAACATCACAGAAAAAGCTAAATTGAAACAAAGATCTAGGAAGCAGTTTAGGCAGCAAACATTCCTAAAATCTCTTTTGCCAACTGTGTGTGTGTGTGTGTGTGTGTGTGTGTGTGTATATATAGATTGGTCTAGTCATACTTTGTATTTATTTGAAGTGAATCGTAATACAAAAGCAATTCAGAGACAGTAATTACTAATACTAGTAATTTAAATTACTTTTAAAAGACTGCAATTAGTAATATAGGCTAATTTATTACAATTTATAATTAACTGACTAACTCTAGACAGAATACAATAATAGTTATTGATTAGCTAATCAAGTTAATTAAACACAAGCATACACTTGCATTGCATATTAATTAGTTGACACATAGTCCTTAGTAGTTAACAGCAGCGAAATATGTTACATTAATTAATTTCCTTAACTCAAGTTAGTTCTTTGGAATAAATCCTGCCAGTTACACAGTAAGTAAGAAACAATGTTCTAAAGTGTTTAGAAAAATAGAGATCTTTGAGTTCTTGGGCGAAAATGCTATTTATATGTTGATCGTATTTAGGAAAAGCAAAAGTATTCGCGTTAATGAGAAATAACGTTAATTGACTGAAATAATTGAAATTAAAGTTAAAATCTATTTATGAAAGCTTTTATACTGACAGGTTTAATAAATAAGACCTCTAATTAACCTCATAATGACTATATTTCCATACGTTAATATTTTCTGTCGTGTATTTAGTCTGGCAGCACAATCTGACCCTGGCTGAGGGGGCGTGGCTTTGATGAGCGTTGGAGGGAAGATTAGCGATTGGTTTAGAATCTCATAATGACTTAAACTAATGAAGAATGGTACGCCTGTTTAAAGTAACATTTGGGGCTCACGAGCTCATCTTTTCAACTTCGTTGAACTGCTTATAACTGAAAATGAGCGGGCAGAGGAAAACTGGAGGAAAGGGGGAGCGAAGGCTAAGACTGCCTGTCCAGGGCAGTAACGGTAGTTCCCGTCGGTCGTGTTCATGGCCTCCGCGTAAAGGAAAACTACGGAGCGTGCCGTGCCGGTGTCTCTGCTCATCTATGGCCAGCTCGAGTACCTGACCGCTGAGATCCTGGAGTTGGCCGGAAACGCCAGCCCGGGACAACAAGAAGACCTACCGTCCTCATTACCCGCAGCTGGCGGTGCGCACGACGAGGAGCTGAACAAACTCCTGGGCGGAGGACCATCGCTCAGGGCGGCGTGCTGCCCAACATCCAGGCCGCCATGCCTAAGAAGACTGAGAAACCTGCCAAGACCAAGGAATCGGGCTCCGGTCTGCTTCTTCTGACACAAAGGTTCTTTTAAGAGCTCACTCACTCATCTCAGAGAGCTGTTTGTGTGTGTGCTGTATAGACTTAAATCTAAGATGGTCAAGACCTGCATAAGTTATAAAACTGGGTACAAAGACAAATAAGATTCGAACAGTTGGATGTTGCCTAGTAGCTATGGTGTTTGCAAACTACCAAAAGATTAAAAAAATAAGATTAATTTCATAAAACCACCAGAATTTAAACTATGAGGATTAAAGGGAATGTAAATGCAAAGTGCAATGCACCTGGGCCAAAACTGGTATGAATTGTGACATAAATTGTAATGTCTTGTTTTTTTCTGTCCTTGAGATCTATAGACTGACTTTGATGTTTGTGTGTCTAAATAAGACGTTCTTTTTAATAAGATGCCTGTATCATGATTATGTAAAAAAAAATGTATTACATTTTAGCAGAGATTGTTTTATGATCGCCAATCATTGGTCTGAATAAGGTTAATACTGGCGTGGAGGAGTGGGATTTCTTTTTTTGTGCAGTAAAGTTTGTACTGTAAAAAAATTAAAGGCCAGAAAATTTATCCAACGTTATATTTTTCACTAATATATTCTCAGTAAAATCTAGTTGATTTTAATGGACGTGTGATTGTGATTAAATCACCATTGCGTAGGGAACAACTTGTGTTTGAATCAAGATCACATCTTTATCAGAAATATGAGTCTAGTGTTTCGTGCCTTCATTGTCAGTTCAAAGTAACCGCCCAGGCCCTCACTTCTAATAATGATATGTGTTTGATCATTTCATTTTGCTGAGGCTTTCTTTTTCAAAGCAACCAATGAGGAAGATATAAAGTGGATTCATCTTGGAGGAAGTGAATGGATCCAATACCAGCTCTGAGATTGTCTAAATAAGAACAAGTTGGAAGAGTACATAAGGAAGAGAAAAGGTTTTGATAGTACTCGCATTTTTAATGTTATTGCAATTGCCTTGCTTGCGGACTTTGATTCTAAAATTATGCGAATAAACAATGTATAAAGTCATAAACAGAATAAACGCAGTTCTGAGGGAAACACAAACGGCTCCCATCTGAAAACAGAAGCGCAGCCATTAATAGCAGTCATGCAGATGTCACAGACCAGCCAATCAGAAGCCTCGGAACGTCGTGACATCATTAGCTCGTGTCGGTCTACGCTTTAAAAGCTGACGCGAAAGTTTGAAAACCTATTCTGTACGTGTTAGAACAGAGGAGGAAGGCTATCTCAGTCATGGCGAGAACCAAGCAGACAGCTCGTAAATCCACCGGCGGTAAAGCCCCGAGGAAGCAGCTCGCTACTAAAGCCGCCCGAAAGAGCGCCCCGGCCACCGGCGGCGTCAAGAAGCCCCATCGTTACAGGCCCGGGACCGTGGCTCTCCGAGAGATCCGCCGTTATCAGAAGTCCACCGAGCTGCTGATCCGCAAGCTGCCTTTCCAGCGCTTGGTGCGAGAAATCGCGCAGGATTTCAAGACGGACCTGCGCTTCCAGAGCTCCGCCGTCATGGCCCTGCAGGAGGCCAGCGAGGCTTATTTGGTCGGTCTGTTTGAGGACACCAATCTGTGCGCCATCCACGCCAAGAGAGTCACCATCATGCCCAAAGACATCCAGCTGGCCCGCCGCATCCGAGGAGAGCGCGCTTAAACCCGCCGCTGCGTCACACCCCAAAGGCTCTTTTAAGAGCCACAACTACACTGAACGACGCTTTTCCGCTCTAGCACACAATATAACGAAGTCATGTTGATGTAGTCTTACTAAATTAATTTGAAAAAACTTGGGTGGTAATATTTAAATCGGCAGTTTCCAGACTTGGAAACGTTTTGGAAAAAAATGAATGGAAAGAATGTCCAGGCCATCTCGCAGTACTCTGCAGTCGCGTTGTTATAATTTATAATTTTATAATTTATTGGTAAGAATGTATGAATTCAGTTTGAGGGTCTAAATGTCGTTTGAAAAAGATTCGCTTTTTCCAGAAGTCACAAACTATAAAATCAACAAACCTTATTGTTTCAATGCCTAAACTCTTTTAAATCATAGTTTTCATAAATGTTAACTACGCCGATCTGTGCACTGCATCATAAATGTATTTTGGGACGATTAATGTGTCGATTGACAAAATGTGTTATATATTTTTGGGGGAGTATATAATATATCAGTAGGAATAAAATGAAGTAATATGAAACTGTAAATATGTATATGACAAATCTGTCAAATAATTTAAAACATGGATTAATTATTATTACTGACAAATATTACTGAATCAGGGTTAGGGCTGTTTCGTGCTGGAACTGGGGTGTGGGGGTTGCGTGAGTCATGTGACACGGCGCTGGTTTCAGTTAGGTCCTGTAAGCGACTGTAAAAAGCTTTCTTTGCCGCAGTCGTTTTATATTCGTTTCTGTCTTTTGACTGAGATAGAAAACGCTCCATCATGTCTGGAAGAGGCAAAGGCGGTAAAGGACTCGGGAAAGGAGGCGCTAAGCGTCACCGTAAAGTGCTGCGCGATAACATCCAGGGAATCACCAAACCCGCCATTCGTCGTCTCGCTCGCCGCGGCGGAGTCAAGCGTATCTCCGGTCTGATCTACGAGGAGACCCGCGGGGTGTTGAAGGTCTTCCTGGAGAACGTTATCCGCGATGCCGTCACCTACACCGAGCACGCCAAGAGAAAGACCGTCACCGCCATGGACGTAGTGTACGCGCTCAAACGACAGGGACGCACCTTGTACGGCTTCGGAGGATAAACGCCTTCAATCTCCACAAACACAACGGCTCTTTTAAGAGCCACTCACGCTCTCACACAAAGAGACAAACACGAAATTGAGTATTAATAACTTACGATTTGAGTTTGTGTTTTCAGAAATTATAAAATAAAAAAGCTCTTAAAAAAAAATAATAATAATAATAGTAATATCACTAACTGCCCAACATTAAGGGGTTGAATGTTATAATCCTTTCTTAAACGGAGAATATTTCAGATTTGGGGTTATGTATGATTTAATGTAACGTAATAAAACCGAATGGTAAATACTAACTTTCGCTGGAAGTTAATTAAACTCCATTCAAACACATCACGACAGTGAAAGGGTGTTCAATAGTTCCAGGAATGAAAGAACAAACAAATCTTTTCCGTAAAAATGTTCCTGTGGATATGTTCTGAATATAATTTATATTTAGTGTTTATTCCAAAATTCAACAAGTCTAAGAGTTTTAAAATTACACTCTATGTGTAAAATATGTTTAACAAAAAGAGCGGGAACAGAGACAAAGGAAAGTCACGTGGCAGCGGAGGGCGTGGCTATAATTCCTCGTCTGTGGTTGTTCTCGGAGTTGTCCAATCACTGTCGCTCAGGTCTGTGGAGACGCACCAATCAGAAGGTTCCTCGCGTCTGTGTAAATTAGCATAGAGGAGCGAATAAATAAGAGAAAGACCGTCACCGCTATGGACGTAGTATACAGGTCTTTCTCAAAACAAATTTGCGTATTGTGATAAAGTTATTTTCTGTAATGTACTGATAAACATTAGACTTTCATATATTTTAGATTCATTATACACATCTGAAGTAGTTCAAGCCTTTTATTATTTTAATATTGATGATTTTGCCATACAGCTCATGAAAACCCAATATTCTCAAAAACTTAGCATGTTTTATCCGACCAATAAAAGAAAAGTGTTTTTAATACAAAAAGCGTCAACCTTCAAATAATTATATTCAGTTATGCGCTCAAAACTTGGTTGGGAGTCCTTTTGCCCAAATGACTGCTTCAGTGCGGCGTGGAGGCGATCATTCTGTGGCTCTGCTGAGGGGTTATGGAGGCCCAGGATGTTTCGATAGCGGCCTTAAACTCATCCAAAGTGTCGGGTCTTGCATCTCTCAACTTTCTCTTCACAATATCCCACAGATTCTCTCTGGGGTTCAGGTCAGGAGAGTTGGCAGGCCAATTGAGCACAGTAATAGCATGCTCAGTAAACCATTTCCCAGTGGAGTGAGATAGGAATATTGGGTTTTCATGAGCTGTATGCCAAAATCATCATTATTAAAACAATAAAAGGCTTGAACTACTTCAGTTGTGTGTAATGAATCTAAAATATATGAAAGCTAATGTTTATCAGTACGTTACAGAAAATAATGAACTTAATCACAATATGCTAATTTTTTGAGAAGGACCTGTACGCGCTCAAACGACAGGGACGCACCTTGTACGGCTTCGGAGGATAAACGCCTTCAATCTCCACAAACACAACGGCTCTTTTAAGAGACACCCACACTCTCACACAAAGAGACAACACGAAATCCTTAATGCGTATTAATAAGTTATACGTTTTGAGCTACGTCTTATCAAAATAACTTCCAGCAAGATCACTGATTTTCCAACAATAAGGGTGCTGTATGTATGTAAGTATATTTCATAAACGGATGTGTATTTCTTAAGAAGTCCTTAAACAGAGAATATTTTAAAGTCGGTGTTATGTATGGTTCAATGTAACGTAATAAAACCAAATGATAAATACTAACTTTCACTGGAAACTAATTAAAAAACATTAAGACGTATCACGACAGCAAAAGGGTGTTCAATAGTTTCAGGAATAAAAGAACAAACTCTTTTCTGTAAAAATGTTTCTGTGGATATGTTCTGAATATAATATATATATTTAGTGTTTTTAAATCTGGAGCAATGAGTTAAAACAGCTTCTTAACACTGAAATCACCAACATATTTAAAACTGGAAAATTAATGTTATGTTTGGAAAAATCTTTGTTGTTTCCCTCCCAGGTTCAGGTCTGTCAATGATGAGACTTACTTTTAAATTTACTATCTTAATTAGTTTAATAAAGTCAGAATAATTGAGACTGAGCTCAGGATACAGAACAACAGCATTAAAGGCATGCAGACAATATTTATATTCTTGTGCTTGCGTCTTCCTCCCACTCAGGGTGTCCTTCACAGAACCAGGTGCAGTTGTTTCTTCTCGACCAGTAGATGGGCTCAGCAGTCTCCACATCCTGTTTCTGTAGATAAGACATTTTGCACAGCACATACACATAATATCAAGTAGAAAAGTCTTTATGAGGCCTGGGCACAGTGCTTCTATTGAGTAAAACCTGTAAAACATAAATCCTTTAAAACATAAATCCCACACTTATTACACTTAATTTCTATTTAAAAAATCGTCATGTTTCAATGCATTTGAATTACTGCAAAAATAATACCAAATCATCTTTTGCAGTGTTTTTAGTCGATTATTTAACGTTTTTTTAATGTCATTTATAAAATAAAAGCAATCAGATGGCAGAAGGAAAAAACTGCGGCACAGCAAAGAAAAAATAAAGTATATAATAATTATTGCCTTTTCATTCCTAAATTCGAGAAGTTTTAAAATTACACTCTGTGTGAAATATGTTCATCGAAAAGAGCGGGAATAGAAACAAAGGAAAGTCACGTGGGAGCGGAGGGCGGGGCTATAATTCCTCGCGCGTGGTTGTTCTCGAGTTGTCCAATCACTGTCGCGCAGGTCCGTGGTGACGCGCCAATCAGAAGGTTCCTCGCGTCTGTGTAAATTAGCATAGAGGAGCGAATAAACGTCTCTACCCGCCTCTTCTCGAGCACTGATCGTCAGCGTCATCATGCCTGAACCCGCCAAGTCCGCGCCCAAGAAAGGCTCCAAGAAGGCCGTCACAAAGACCGCCGGTAAAGGAGGAAAGAAGCGCAGAAAGAGCAGGAAGGAGAGCTACGCTATCTACGTCTACAAAGTCCTGAAGCAGGTTCATCCCGACACCGGGATCTCTTCCAAGGCGATGGGGATCATGAACTCTTTCGTCAACGACATCTTCGAGCGCATCGCCGGTGAAGCGTCTCGTCTCGCTCACTACAACAAGCGCTCCACCATCACTTCCAGAGAGATCCAGACCGCCGTGCGTCTGCTGCTGCCCGGGGAGCTGGCCAAACACGCCGTGTCTGAGGGCACCAAGGCCGTGACCAAGTACACCAGCTCCAAGTAGAGCAGCCCAGACCCACAAACCACAAAGGCTCTTTTAAGAGCCACCCAACTACTCCGCAAAAGAGCGAGTTTAGTGTGCTGTTATGTCTACAGAGATATAGCATTAATTTGTATAAGTAAGACCAATTTAAATTGGAGATCTATCCAATGATTGTGTTGGTAAAAGTAAAGCAGTAAATCTAATGTAAAGTTGTTTCATCTGGCCAAAAGCAGCACTCAGGATCGATAGGTGTTAATTCTTGTGGTCACGTGACGTTGTATAGAGTTGAATTAAGTCTGTTGAAAGAAACACTCACACATTTAGCATGTTTTTCTTACTGTCTTACATCACATCCATTTTCTCAGTTAAACGCATTCTCAGTTCATATGATATTGGGTAAGAACTTTTGGTAAAGGCGCTTGTTTATTTGTTTGTTCTCTGAAAAGAGTTGATTATTCTTGGCTATGCTTTTTTTTTTAATCACTGAGCTTTTTAGCTAATCAAAGACTTCTCTGTTGAATGAATGCAATGGACTATCACAGATATTTATTGCTACTGTACTATTATTATTCCTCCCCTTTTACGCTTGTGATTCCGCTCTCTTTAACAATGTAAATTGAGATTCACTAAGTATCATTTATTTTTCTGACATTGCATTGAGCTTAAGTGTTATGTTTTTAGTGATTTTTAAGAGATGGCTATTTGCAAACATCCGTTCATAATAAAAACACTTGATGTTTGTTTTTTATGCTTCTAACGACCCTATACCCTATACCCTATACCATATGCAGGATTTCTGAGACTTTGCTGTTAGTATAGGGCAGGGGTGTCCAAACTCGGTCCTGGAGGGCCGGTGTCCTGCAGAGATTAGCTCCAACCCTAATTAAACACACCTGATCCAGCTAATCAAGTACTTCAGACATAGACATAAAAAAAAAAAAAAATATATATATATATATACACACACATATATATATATATATAGCAGACTAAATGTAACCAAGCTGCGACAGATAGCGGATGTACCTCAAATCTATATGAATACAAATTTTAATTATTGTTATTATTATATTATAGTCCACTTTAGACATTCTACTAGCAGTAAGTAACTTTGCAACAATGTGTAGTCATCAGATTATTACTACACTGGCTTCACAACATACTCACAATCAGAAACAATGTATTCTACTAATCCTAAACCAGTCTTCTATATGACAGTGTCATATACTATGAGCTACGGACCACGACCAGAAGAAGCTGAACGGTGTGTGTCCTTTGAGAGCATCCGTGTATCGATAGTATTTTTTTACGGGGGCATTATTCAGCCTTAATTAAACATGACTAACGCACAAGAGTTCCCTTTCATCTCTCAAGGACTTTCTGTATGAATGTATGAGTCAAGTCACATTGGATCATCATGAGTCTCAAACCTACACCTATCCCATTAAGCCCCTCTGTTTCTGAACTGACTCCTTTGTCTGAAATGCTTCCAATTATGGAAATGGCTTTATGCTCTGTTTGGACTGTGTACACCACCACAGAACTGACGGACACAGATAATGTATCCCAAGGTGGCGGCTGATACTGCAGAACCTGTTGAGGTAGTGGCGCACACTGCTGTGTTTCCCGAGGTGAGGGGACCCGCTGAGGAACCTCTTCGAGTGGTAGTGCTCACTTCAGCGCACTGTATTGTGATGTCACCCAGCGATGCACCTTCAATCTGTCCTGTTGCGGTCAAGAAGACCATTACTGAACCCCATTTGTGTCTTGATACTACCAATGCAGAACCTCCAGACGTTTAGCCACTCATTTGCCGTCTATGAATCCTCATCCTGCACTGTTATAAAATAATTGTGTTATTAATGATTTACATGCACTACTGACTGCTGCATCAATGATTTTTCACTGAACTGACAAAATATTGTGATATCTGTGTCATAATATAGTGACAGTTCCTCACAGATTAGAAAGAAAGAAAAACAAAAAACACTGATGTACAAGACATCAAAATTCAGCACAACTTTTTATATAGAAATTAGGTGTAATAACATTAATTTTCCAGTTTTTAAGTATGTTTGTGATTTTCGCATTTTTCGGTTCTGTGTTAAGAAGCTGTTTTAACTCATTGCCCCAAATTTAAAAACACTAAATATAAATTATATTCAGAACATATCCACAGGATCATTTCTAAAGAAAATATTTTAGTTTGTTCTTTTATTCCTGAAACTATTGAACACCCCTTTACTTTAGTGATTTGTCTGAATGTTTTTTAATTAATTTCCAGTGAAAGTATTTGTTTAGTTTTATCACATTGAACAATGTCGTGATGTTAGAACGTTTTTTTAAACTAGTTTCCAGTGAAATTTAGTATTTACAATTTGGTTTGGTTACGTTATTTTAAGCCATACAGAACACAGACTTTAAAATGCTCTATTCCCCATTTATGAGTAAACTTACAGCCCCCTTATTGTTGGAAAGTTAGTGATCTTACTATGGGTTATTCTGTTAAAGAGGTTGTGCCTTACAATGTCTGAAATCACGTAGCTCAAAACGTAATAAATACGCATTAATAATTTCATGTTTGTCTCTTTGTGTGAGAGTGTGGGTGGCCCTTAAAAGAGCCGTTGTGTTTGTGGAGACTGAAGGCGTTTATCCTCCGAAGCCGTACAAGGTGCGTCCCTGTCGTTTGAGCGCGTACACTACGTCCATGGCGGTGACGGTCTTTCTCTTGGCGTGCTCGGTGTAGGTGACGGCATCGCGGATAACGTTCTCCAGGAAGACCTTCAACACCCCGCGGGTCTCCTCGTAGATCAGACCGGAGATACGCTTGACTCCGCCGCGGCGAGCGAGACGACGAATGGCGGGTTTGGTGATTCCCTGGATGTTATCGCGCAGCACTTTACGGTGACGCTTAGCGCCTCCTTTCCCGAGTCCTTTACCGCCTTTGCCTCTTCCAGACATGATCGAGACGCTTCTTGTTTAAGTCGAAAACGAGAGTGGAGGAAAACGCTACAGGGAAGCCTTTACATTCTCCTACAGGACCTAACTGAAACCAGCTCGGCGTCACGTGACTCACCACGCCACTCCCCCCCGCTAGTTCCAGCACGAAGCAACCTTTACCCTGATTTAGTAATGTTTGCGCTTATTAATCCATGTTTTAAATTATTTATTTGCCAGAAGATTCGTGACATCATTTAAACTTATTTTTTTATATTTACCTGCACACTTTCATATAAACGGAGAGCGACTGATATATTAAATATTTAAATTCGTGCTGCTCAATTCCTCCATATATATATATATACACAAATTTTATTTCTATTGACACATTAATTGTCCGAAGAAACATTCATGATGCAGTTCACAAGATAAACACGATTTAGTTAACGTTTATGAAAACTATAATGGAAAAGTATTTTGGCAGTATGGTCTTTTTTTGTTTTTATCTAATAGGAGTGTGTTCCTGAAACGGTTAGTAAAGTTTGTTATTTCCAGGATTTGGGACTTCTAAAACAAAAATTATACAATTAAACAGTTTATACACTTTTTTTTTCCAATATTTTGCCAGTACTTTTCAGGCAATATTCATGACTTAATCTCTTATTTTCAAATAAGAACGCACTTGTTTAAATTATTACACATTAAGTGAAGCTAATAACAGCTAACACTATAGCAAAGTACTGCAAGATGACTTTCTATTTCATATATTGATTTTTGTTTTTCCAATCCTGGAAACTGCCGTTTTAAACTCTTATGACCTCCCAGGTTTTTCATGGGGGTAGGATCTCTGTATAGGATTACATCATGACTTCGTTATATTGTGTGCTAGAGCGGAAAAGCGTCGTTCAGTGTAGTTGTGGCTCTTAAAAGAGCCTTTGGGGTGTGACGCAGCGGCAGGTTTAAGCGCGCTCTCCTCGGATGCGGCGGGCCAGCTGGATGTCTTTGGGCATGATGGTGACTCTCTTGGCGTGGATGGCGCACAGATTGGTGTCCTCAAACAGACCGACCAAATAAGCCTCGCTGGCCTCCTGCAGGGCCATGACGGCGGAGCTCTGGAAGCGCAGGTCCGTCTTGAAATCCTGCGCGATTTCTCGCACCAAGCGCTGGAAAGGCAATTTCCGGATCAGCAGCTCGGTGGACTTCTGATAACGGCGGATCTCTCGGAGAGCCACGGTCCCGGGCCTGTAACGATGGGGCTTCTTGACGCCGCCGGTGGCCGGGGCGCTCTTTCGGGCGGCTTTAGTAGCGAGCTGCTTCCTCGGGGCTTTACCGCCGGTGGATTTACGAGCTGTCTGCTTGGTTCTCGCCATGACTAAGATAGCCTTCCTCCTTTCTTCTAACACGTACGGAATAGGTTTTCAAACTTTCTCGTCTGCTTTTAAAGCGTAGACCGACACGAGCTAATGATGTCACGACGTTCCGAGGCTTCTGATTGGCTGGTCTGTGACATCTGCGCATGACTGCTAGCCAATGACTGCGCTTCTGTTTTCGAATGGAGCCGTTCGTGTTTCCCGCTCAAACTGCGTTGTTCTGTTAATGACTTTATTCATTATTTTTTCATACAACACTATTTGAAGAGGTCCATTAACAAAACACACTACAAAACAGTACAATAACTAGCTAATACTAACAAAACTGTTCTCTTATGCCTTTTCTTTCCAACTTATTCTTATTTGAACAATCTCAGAGGCTGGTATTAGGATCCGTTCACTTCCTCAAGATGAATCACTTTATATCTTCCTCAATTGCAAGTTGCTTTGAAAAAAGCCTCAGCAAAATGAAATGATCCAAACACATATCATTATTAGAAGTGAGGGCCCTGGGCCCCGGTTACTTTTGAGGCACAAATGACAGAGAGCACAGAAACACTAGACTCATATTTCTGATAAAGATCGTGATCTTGATTCAAACACAGACTTATTCTTAAACGACTGTGATTTAATCACAATCACACACTAAAAATATACTCACAGGGTATTAAATACAATCCATTAAAATCAACTAGATTTTACTGAAATATATTAGTTAGCAAGAAAAATATATAACATTGGGTACATTTTTCTTACGCTACCTTTTTTTTTACAGTACCAACTGTATCATCTTAGTTCACCAATAGTTGGCGATCATAAAACAATCTGCTAAAATATAATATACATTTTTGTTGTTTACAAGATGATACAGACATCGTATAAAAGGATTTCTTTTTTAGACACACAGACATCAAGAGTCAGTCTATGAATCTCAACGACAGAAAAAAAAAATTATAGTATATTCAGATCAATAATTTATTTCGATCCCAGAATGCACTGCACCTTGCTCACCATTGTGATTCTCAAACTTAGTCTTGATGTTTGTAAAAAGCTTATTTTCTTTATCACTGAGAAAGTTAAAAAAAAAAAAAAGCAAAACAATTATATTTCTCAAATTACTCTCAAATACCAAAGAAAATCATGTATTTTTAATAGGTATACTGCTACAGTTCTTCCTTTCAGCTGAGGGCAGGGGTCTGGAAATCTTTTCCGAATATATAGATGATATTAGATTATGATGTATTTGTGGTAAATGCAATATAAGGTCTGTTTCTATTCTCGCCAGACAGTGGCGCTAGGTACTTATTGTTTTATTGGTGAACTCTTTATGCAGTGAATTTGGGATCTAGTCATAGACAGCAAGCAAGGAGTCTTCTGTATGTACAATGAAGCTTATAAATGTCTAAATGTCTTTTTTCTAATGAAAAAAAAAAAAAAAAACATGCACTAATACTTTCTGCAGTCCATGTTAAATACATGTCTTTTAGCCTTATTTTTTATATTGATGATGGTGTGTGTGTGTGAAGTTTTGTCTGTGTCTGTGATGCTTAGGTCTCTATATGACTCTATATGACTCTATGTCTCTGCCGAATTCTTTTTCTATTTTTAAATTTATGTCTCAATTAAGCAACAGTACGATACCTGTAATTGTAATCGTACCCCTACCTGTAATGTGTAGTTGCATATTATTGTAGCTCATAAATTTAATTGTCTGGTGTGCAGCGTGTGATTATTAAACAGACTTTTATAGACGAGATGTGCACCGTAAAAAAAACGCTTTACAATTGTTTCCTGTTTCAGTCGTCCTCCTTGGGCTGTGTGAGGGAACTGATTTAGTGTCTGGTTGAAGGGGCATGTTAATCTATCCTGTGAACGAACAGAGATGCAGAGATTATCTGACAGACTGCTGACAGGACTCACAGCTCACACGGGCCGTCTGGATGGACCATTCACAAAAACTGATGCGTAAGTAGAACATCACACCGGACATGTCGTGTGCGTGAATACGTGATCTCCTGAAGGTTATATGTGCATAAACAAAATCACTCTTATGATTAGGGCTTTTGCTTAATCCATGTTTTTGTCAAAAAGCGCACACACACACACACATATATATATATATATATATATATATATATATATATATATATATATATATGTGTGTGTGTGTGTTATTTCTTTATGCAAAGTATGGATACTTTCACTTGTGGTCTTAGGCTTAAGTGAATGCATTAAAATGTCTAAACCCAAATTCCTAATCAGAATCACCCAAACTTACTTAATATCGCATGAACTATGGAATGCAAGCAGGATTAGTCTCATGCATGTATCTGTGCATGTGAATGGTGCATCATGTTACCTTTTAGGGGGGCTGATGACAGTTAGACTGTTTTGGAAAGAGGAAGGACCATCGTGTGTAGATTTAATCATCTTATGATGCTCAGAACTATGAAAGAGCTGATAGGAGAGTGTGTGTTGACAGAGTCGCATCCTGACCACCTCAACAAAGCATTGAGACGAAAACAGAAGACCAGCAGGTGAGTACATTACTTACTAATACAACAGCAGTCAACAACAGCCAACGGTTGGGCTCATGTCTTTTATACCCAGTTTGTCACTAAAACCGATTGATTTGATTGTCTTATACATTAGATTGTCTTATGTCTTGTTATAAGTCTATACAGCACACACACACACAAAAACAGCTCTCTCTGAGATGAAGTGGGTGGCTCTTAAAAGAGCCTTTGTGTCGGAGAAGCAGACCGGAGCCGGTTCACTTGGTCTTGGCGGGTTTCTCGGTCTTCTTGGGCAGCAGCACGGCCTGGATGTTGGGCAGCACGCCGCCCTGAGCGATGGTCACTCCGCCCAGGAGTTTGTTCAGCTCCTCGTCGTTGCGCACCGCCAGCTGCAGGTGACGGGGAATGATACGGGTCTTCTTGTTGTCCCGAGCGGCGTTTCCGGCCAACTCCAGGATCTCAGCGGTCAGGTACTCGAGCACAGCCGCCAGATAGACGGGAGCACCGGCACCGACGCGCTCCCCGTAGTTTCCTTTGCGGAGGAGTCTGTGAACACGACCGACGGGGAACTGCAGGCCTGCCCTGGACGAGCGAGTCTTAGCCTTCGCTCGCGCTTTTCCTCCGGTTTTTCCTCTGCCGCTCATTTTCGGTTATAAGCAGTTCAACGAGTTGAAACGATGAGCTCGTGAGCCCCAAATGTTACTTTTAAACGAGCGTGCCAGTCGCCCATTGGTTTAGAGTCGTGTAAGATTCTAAACCAATCGCTGATCTTCCCTCCAACGCTCACGTCAAAGCCACGCCCCCTCAGCTGGGGACAGATTGTGCTGCAGACTAAACACACGACAGAAAATATTAACGTATGGAAATATGATCGTTATGGGGGTTGAATGGGGATCTTATTTGTTAAACCTGTCAGTGTAAAAAGCTTTCATAAATAGTTTTTAACTTTAATATCAATTACTGATCAATTAAAGTCTGCTTTTCTAAATGCAGTCAACATATAAATAATTTTCGCCCAAGAACTCAAAAGATCTCTATTTTTCTAAACACTTCAGAACATTGTTTCTTACTTACTGTGTAACTAATAAGGATTTATTCAAGAACTAACAGTTAATTATTCAGTAAGGATTATATTGCTGCTGTTAACTACTAAGGACTATGTGTGAACTAATTAATATGCAATGCAAGTGTATGCTTGTGTTTAATTAACAGTTAGCTAATCAATAACTATTATTGTATTCTGTCCAGAGTTGGCCAGTTAATTACAAATTTACAAATTGTAATAAATTAACCTATATTTTACTAGTTGCTGTCTTTTAAAAGTAACTAGTTGCATTCAAATTTTTGAGTTACTTCCAAATGAATACAGAAGTATGACTAGCCAATCTAAATAGCTAAAATGTTTATTGCAGCTTATTATAAATCTTGTATAAGGCCGACATGATATAGTGTGACAGTGTAGGTCTCCAAATCTACAGCATAATGCAGTTTTTGTATGTTTCAATTAGGCCTGTTAGGCGATAAAAAAAAAAAAATAATAATAATAAAACATAATAATAATCTAATCACATAATGTGCAGATTAATTAATACATTTAATACTAATCAGCATGCACATCAGATACATATGTAGGGTTCAAATTGTGAAACTCATGTATTAAATAAGTTAAATAAATTGTGCACAGCCTGTAGTTCTTTTGATTTTTATGATTTTGGATCACATTTATCAAAATCCCACCAATTCATTATCTCAACAAATTAGAATATTTCACAAGACCAATAAAAAAAAAAAAAAAAAAACATGTTTACTGAATTTCAGTAATTTTTTGAATTCCAATGCTTTCAGGAAAGTATGTTCATTTACTGTCCAAGTACTCAATACTTTTTTTTTTTTTTTACTTTAATTACCACCTTAATTCAGCGTGTGATGGAGGAGATCAGTTTGTGGCACTACTGAGGGAAGAAAAGCCAGGTTTCTTTCACAGTGGCCTTCAGATCATCTGTATTTTTTGGTCTCTCGTTTCTCATTTTCCTCTTGATGATACTCTATGGGTTCAGGTCTGGTGAGTTTACTGATCAGTTTACAGGTCGTTTAATCCACTCTGTGTTTTTGTCTGTGTGTCAAATCCAGCTCTATGTGAACATCCAGATTCTTTGACAATAAATGTTTGTGGTTTACCCTTCTTGTAAATGAACTGAGGACTGAGCAGGGGTGCGTTTCTCAAAAACAACTATTGTATTATATCACAAATTTAAAAGCTATGCAGCCAGGCTTGACTTTAAACAACATAAGCTTTGCAATGAATAGTTTTGAAGAAAAATCAGCTTTTTCACTGAACCAGAGAAAAAAAAACATGATGGCACAGTCTTCATGCTGAAATAAAGATAGAAGCAAAGTTTTCCTCTTTGTTGACATGTTAATACAATTTGACTATTATTTGTGTCCCCTTCAAAATTGATCCTTGGGAGATGTGTCTTCAATTTCAGAATCATTGACTGCAATATTACTGTCAGTTAAAACCAAAATGTTCCTCTGAATTATTCCAATCTTTCTGATCATACACTTGCAACAAACAAACACACACACACACACAGACACACACAGTTCATTGTAAATTTATACACTAATTTTATTTCAGAATTCTCTCCAACAATTTTTATTTGCTATTATAAGTTCTCTCCTCGTTACAGCCTTAGCTTAATTTGTTAAATTAATTACATAAAATATGCTTTTTAATATGAATCAACGGAAAAGTCGTTAGATCAGGATAGACCACTTTGTTTCCTGCTCTGACTGTGAGGGGGAGGGGCGAGTCATGTGACGCCGAGATGGTTTCATTTAGGTCCTGTAAGAGAATGTAAAAAGCTTTCTTTACCGCACTCGTTTCATATTCGTTTCTGTCGTTTGACTGAGGTAGAAAACTCTCGATCATGTCTGGAAGAGGCAAAGGCGGTAAAGGACTCGGGAAAGGAGGCGCTAAGCGTCACCGTAAAGTGTTGCGCGATAACATCCAGGGAATCACCAAACCCGCCATTCGTCGTCTCGCTCGCCGCGGCGGAGTCAAGCGTATCTCCGGTCTGATCTACGAAGAGACCCGCGGGGTGTTGAAGGTCTTCCTGGAGAACGTTATCCGCGATGCCGTCACCTACACCGAGCACGCCAAGAGAAAGACCGTCACCGCCATGGACGTAGTGTACGCGCTCAAACGACAGGGACGCACCTTGTACGGCTTCGGAGGATAAACGTCTTCAATCTCCACAAACACAACGGCTCTTTTAAGAGCCACCCACACTCTCACACAAAGAGACAAACATGAAATTGAGTATTAATAATTTACGATTTGAGTATGTGTTTTCAGAAATTATGAAAAAAACGAACATATCAAAATAACTCCTTGAAAAATCTTTAAATTGCCAACGACAAGGGGGTTGTATGTAAGTATATTTCATAAACGGAGACTATTTCAAAGTTGGTGTTATGTATGGTTCAATGCAACGTAATAAAACCGTGATAAATACTAAATTTCACTGGAAGCTAATTAAAAAAATCATTCAAACACATCACGACAGTAAAAGATTGTTCAATAGTTCCAGGAATAAAAGAACAGACTAACATTTTCTGTAAAAATCTTCCTGTGGATATGTTGTGAATATAATTTATATTTAGTGTTTTTACATTTGGGGCAATGAGTTAAAGCAGCTTCTTAACACTGAACCTGTAACAATGAAAATCACTAACATACTTTAAAACTGGAAAATTAATGTTATCTAATAATTATTGCTTTTCCAAAATTCAACAAAACTGAACGTTTTAAAAATTACACTCTCTATGTGAAATATGTTTAACAAAATAGAAAAGAACAGGAATAGAAACAAAGGAAAGGAGCGGAGGGCGGGGCAATAATTCCTCGTCTGTGGTTGTTCTCGGAGTTGTCCAATCACTGTCGCTCAGGTCTGGGGAGACGCACCAATCAGAAGGTTCCTTGCGTCTGTGTAAATTAGCATAGAGTAGCGAATAAATAAGAGAAAGACCGTCACCGCTAGGGACGTAGTATACAGGTTCTTCTCAAGAAAAATATGCATATTGTGATAAAGTTAATTTGTTTATTTTCTGTAATGTACTGATAAACATTAGACTTTCTTATATTTTAGATTCATTACAGTAGTAGTTCAAGCCTTTTATTGTTTTAATATTGATGATTTTGGCCTACAGCTCATGAAAACCCAATATTCTCATCTCAAAAAATTAGCATGTTTTATCCGACCAATAAAAGAAAAGTGTTTTTAAATACAAAAACGTTAACCTTCAAATAATTATATTCAGTTATGCACTCAAAACTTGGTTGGGAATTCTTTTGCCCAAATGACTGCTTCAGTGCGGCGTGGAGGCGATCATTCTGTGGCACTGCTGAGGGGTTATGGAGGTCCAGGATGTTTCGATAGCGGCCTTAAACTCATCCAAAGTGTCGGGTCTTGCATCTCTCAACTTTCTCTTCACAATATCCCACAGATTCTCTATGGGGTTCAGGTCAGGAGAGTTGGCAGGCCAATTGAGCACAGTAATAGCATGCTCAGTAAACCATTTACCAGTGGAGTGAGATAGGAATATTGGGTTTTCATGAGCTGTATGCCAAAATCATCATTATTAAAACAATAAAAGGCTTGAACTACTTCAGTTGTGTGTAATGAATCTAAAATATATGAAAGCCTAATGTTTATCAGTACGTTACAGAAAATAATGAACTTAATCACAATCTGCTAATTTTTTGAGAAGGACCTGTACGCGCTCAAACGACAGGGACGCACCTTGTACGGCTTCGGAGGATAAACGCCTTCAATCTCCACAAACACAACGGCTCTTTTAAGAGCCACCCACACTATCACACAAAGAGACAAACATGAAATCCTTAATGCGTATTAATAAGTTATACGTTTTGAGCTACGTGCTTTCAGAAATTATAAAAAACAAGCTCTTATCAAAATAACTTCCAGCAAGATCACTGATTTTCCAACAATAAGGGTCTGTATGTATGTAAGTATATTTCATAAACGGATGTGTATTTCTTAAGAAGTCCTTAAACAGAATATTTTAAAGTCGGTGTTATGTATGGTTCAATGTAATGTATGTTCAATAAATTTGAATTACTGCAAAAATAATACCAAATCATCTTTTGCAGTGTTTTTAGTCGATTATTTAGCGTTTTTTAAATGTCATTTATAAAATAAAAGCAATCAGATGGCAGAAGGGAAAAAATGCGGGACAGCAAAGAAAAAAGTATATAATAATTATTTTATTCCTAAATTCGAGAAGTTTTAAAATTACACTCTCTGTGTGAAATATGTTTATCGAAAAGAGCGGGAATAGAAACAAAGGAAAGTTACGTGGGAGCGGAAGGGGGGGGCTATAATTCCTCGCGCGTGGTTGTTCTCGGAGTCGTCCAATCACTGTCGCTCAGGTCTGTGGTGACGCGCCAATCAGAAGGTTCCTCGCGTCTGTGTAAATTAGCATAGAGGAGCGAATAAACGTCTCTACCCGCCTCTTCTCGAGCATAGATCGTCAGCGTCATCATGCCTGAACCCGCCAAGTCCGCGCCCAAGAAAGGCTCCAAGAAGGCCGTCACAAAGACCGCCGGTAAAGGAGGAAAGAAGCGCAGAAAGAGCAGGAAGGAGAGCTACGCTATCTACGTCTACAAAGTCTTGAAGCAGGTTCATCCCGACACCGGAATCTCTTCCAAGGCGATGGGGATCATGAACTCTTTCGTCAACGACATCTTCGAGCGCATCGCCGGTGAAGCGTCTCGTCTCGCTCACTACAACAAGCGCTCCACCATCACTTCCAGAGAGATCCAGACCGCCGTGCGTCTGCTGCTGCCCGGGGAGCTGGCCAAACACGCCGTGTCTGAGGGCACCAAGGCCGTGACCAAGTACACCAGCTCCAAGTAGAGCAGCCCAGACCCACAAACCACAAAGGCTCTTTTAAGAGCCACCCAACTACTCCGCAAAAGAGCGAGTTTAGTGCATTGTTGATATGTCTAAATTGTATTTGAAGCAAGTCAAAATATAATAAGGATACATTAGTATCTCTCACTCTGCCCCTCTTTCCCCTCAGAGTAACAAACACTAGCGGGAATGGCGGTGGAAGTTTAATAAAAAAAAAGCCTTTGGGGGACAAAAAAAGAAGTTTGTGAGGGGGGGATAAAAAATGTTTTCTTTTTAAAATAGTATGTTTCATTCCTCAATGCAGTAGAAACCTAACTGTGTCGTCTCCGATTCTGATTGGTCTGTTGTTTGACGTCATTGGAGTGCGACGGCGCTGCCGCAGCAATGGAAAGATGCAGGAGGCTAAGAAAAGAGAAAAAGCAAAGAAACGGAGGCACAGTGACGGAGAGATGAAGAGCAAAAATACTGAATCGGAGGTGAGAGAAAGATGGGGTTGTTGACTGTAAACTATCATAATAATAATGAGCTCTGCTACAGATAACGACGATTATAAATAACGACAATTAAAGACCGCTGTTGAATGACTGCAAGTCGCTGAAATTTACGCTAAAGACAGTCTCTCGGTGAAAATAATAGTAATGCATGGCCTTTTAGTGTCTCTATAAACTGTTGAGTGATGCAAAACAGAGTAAAAGCTCATTATTGACTTTGTTGCTACTAGGTTATATAATTAGTTATGTTTTTTTTTTTTTTTTTTTTTTTTTTTATAAATCAATTGTTCTACACACATAGCCACATTTGCAAAATGTTAGCAGATAATTTTTTTTCTCAAAAAAATATGAGTCAGTGACATTCATTTGCTTGATCAGATCTGTGAAATATTCCAAAGGCCCTTTTTTATTTCAATCGATTGTTGTATTTCCCCAGTTTTAAGTTGCTTTTGATAAAATGGCGTCTTCTAAATGAATACATGTAAATGTCATCCTCACACCGGGTTTTAAATCCTCTTAACTAATAGTTACATGCTGTTTTTTAGTTTGGTGCTTGTATGTTGTACTCTGTGTATATAATTTCTGGTAACTCTGAAAGGATCCGGCGGTTCCTCCGGAGCCCGGTGATCTGGAGGAGGGAGGACTGGACCTGAACAAGATCTTCAGACCCATCAGCTCCTACATACAGGACCGCAAGGAGATGCTGGAGCAGTGTTTCCATGTGCTGGGAGAAAACAAACTCAAACACATGCTTCCGGAGGAACTGAAGGTGAACCCAATCACACCGCTGCCTGCGTTATTTACTCGTGGCCTTAATCTGAATTAAAAAGAGGTCTCAGGGCAAATCAAATCTTGTACATCAGTGTTTTTTTTGTTCTCATTTATGAGTAACTGCACTGATATCAGATCATTTTGTCAGTTCAGTGAAAAATCATTGATGCAGGAGTCAGTAGTGCATGTAAATCATTAATAACACATGAAATATGGATTGATTTGGAAACAGATTTTTATTTTCCAGAGAGAATATTGTACGATTTCACACAAAATAATTGCCTGTCACACTGTCAGAAATATTTATATATAATTGTGGAAGAAGCTCAAAGTGTCCAACCGAAGAAAACACTGGTCATGGTATAAAACCATTATGAATTTATGAAGTGGGTTTCTGTGCTGTTTTCTCAGTAATTTGTTTATATCGATAATTTCTATTAAAGTGACAGGACAGTCTGAGCTGATCTAAATCTAAATAGTACAAAGGCAGACTGGAATAACTGTGGCTGAGATGTTTTAGGTTTTACAGTGAAAATGTCACGTGACTAATGATAAAATATAAATGAAAACACTTGTCTGATGTCCTCAAACTCTGAAAGATTCACTCTGGAAGTGTCTTTGCTGTGGTACTTGTTTCCTGCAGGACTGTTCGTTCAGTGAGATTAAGACACTGTGCTGGGATCAGCTTCAGCAGCTCTCTGAGATTCATCTGCTGGAGATTCTGGAGGGTAAATCTCAGATTCAGTCTGCATCTGAACAAACTTTAAAAAGCTGCTCGTTCTCTTCTGTGGTGATTCAGGGTGTATTATCTGTGTGTGTGTGTGTGTGTGTGTGTGTGTGTGTGTGTGTGTGTAAAGGTAAAGAGTTATCAGCTGAACCTGAAGAGAAAAACTTTCCTGACAGCCAGTAAGTCAAAACTCTCTGAAGTAAAATTAAACTGATAATTAAACTTTTAATACTGTGTTGATTAATATTTACAGGCAGGACAGTAACGTGGACTCCACGTCATCTCTGAGAGAAAACCCTGAAACAGAAGAAAAGCAAAGTAACTCCTAGATTTAGAGTACTATTTTAGAGTAGTGTAGTATTTTAATGACTGAAGGTGTAAAGTGTGTGTGTGTGTGTGTGTTTGTGTTTGTGCAGCTTCAGGAGAAGACAGTGATGTTCTCAGCATCAACGCAGACGTCGACGACAGTGACATCGAGGGTCATAAAGCGGTCAAAGCTGAAGAAGCGGGGCTCGGAGATGAAGCTGTGCCTCGGCCGGACGAGCCTAAAGCGGAGCTTCAGCACGACATCGACAGAAGCGTGAATGAAATCCTGGCTCCGTCCGGCTCCGAACGCAGCGACCCGAGGGAAGCGTCTCTGGAGAAACCAGCCGCTCCAGAAACAGAGAAGCAGCCTTCGACTCAGCAGCTGGAGCTCCTGGAGCTGGAGATGAGAGCCAGAGCCATCAAAGCGCTCATGAAAGCCAGCGAGATCAAGAAACAGAGCCCCGCTGACCAATGAACGACGTCCAGCTCAACACCACAGAAGCTCATCAAGAACTTTTATTAGTTTGCTTTTTTGTAATAAGATAAACTATTTGTAAAGTAATGCAGTTACACTCATATATCACTGTTTCATAGAATCAAATACACAATATTCATCAGAAAAACAAAACAATGTATTTGTTATTTTTTTGTGCATTATTTAATGATTTCTTTTATACAATATTGGGAAAATTAGGTCCTTTCTTTCGGGAACATGATTCACAACTCCTTGTTCGAGCTCCTGTTCTGTCCAGACTTCACTATTACAATGCTTTCTTAGCAGGTCTTCCGGCCAGTCCATCAGTTCTTTTATTTGTCAAAGTATGTTATTCCTAGCAATACGTCTACTTAAGTGCAGTTTTAAGCATCTTTACACCACTGTAGGTGCTTGCTTTCTCTGATAACTCACACATACACTGTACATGATATTAGGGAAAAGGAACTTGAGTGGCGCCCAAATCAAAGAGCAAAATAAAACCAACCAAGTCCCATAAGCTGCCCAAACCCCATCCCCTAATAAAAGAAAAATGCAGAAAAGAAACCGAAGTCTTCCGTGCGTCGTCGCTTGAACTCCCCTACTCTCACTAATAACAAAAATACAAACAGAGGCGCTCACCACTGACCTAGTGTGTCTAACACAAAATTACTACGTGCAAAGTGTACATCGCGCAATATGCTCACTTGTTCCAGTTTCCCTAATTAAAAGGAATTTGATCAGTTCAACGTTGAATATTAGACGCATAGTAAAGAATAACAACAAAACACAAAGCGCACCTATTAGACGCATAGTAAAGAATAACAACACAAAGCGCACCGACGCGCAGCACAAACAAGCCTCCTTCTGAAGTTCGCGGGAAGACCTTTAAACCAGTCAGACGACAGTCGATTGGGCGAAGACGATGACGTCACAATTATGATCGACCGTTGTCTCATCCAATCAGGAACCTAAGAGCAGACAGGAGGGAGGGGAAAGAGAACACGCGCGTACTCCAAAGCACGTAACAATAACATACAAATATGACTTAATACGTAAGAGCTTTATGATACAAAAAGGTCTGATTTTATATCTACTTATTCTCTAATGAAAATTAGTTGACATGTAGGTGCAAAGGGACCATCAAAATAAAGTGTTACCAAAATAAATAGAATAATAGAATAGACTCAAAATCCAGTGACCCACCACAGTCTTCCACTTGTTTGGTCTCTTCCACGTCTCACTACTTCTCGTCCTCTGAAACCTGCACCCCCGCCCTGGGAGGCTGGAAACAGCCCAGCTGTTCTGTGTGATACTGAGGAGATGAGAATTTGAACACCTCTCCAACTATATAGTATTTGTGCCAGGGCTTGCAGCCTTGACTTTCCATTCAATCAAAGATCCCTGGATCTTAGCAGATCTCACTCTTAGCTCTTTACACCTTCTACCTGGGAAGAAACTCTGTATCATCATGAGTCAGGACATCTTTGAAGTTCATAACTCTTCAAACCTGAAGAACATGAGTGCAAGTCCAAAACCTTTGAACCATTAAGACTTTCACCCTAGACTGCATCTGAACCCTCACCAAAAATAATGTATATTTCACTAACCTAAACAGGTTAGTTGGGTTAAGGCGATGTTTAGTATTAGTTATAGACTCCATTATAAACAGCACTGATGGTTTGCAGGTGGTTAACTGACTTTCCATAGCTTCATTCTCTACTTTTCCTGATGGTTCACTATCAGGTCTTCCTGTGTGAGTTAGCATTTAGTTAAATGTTTCTAGTTCTACCTGGCAAATTGATGTCCCTTTATGATCATTATGATTTAGATCCTTGCTACATGCTCTGATGCACTGATACTGCCAATATTTTCTGTGGTCACAAAAATATGCTTTTTTAGAGTTTATATGAATTGTGGTGTGATGATGGAGGTGACCTCAAGTGGTTCTTGCTGGATGTTATACTGTTCAGTGATTTGATACAACCTGTGTTGTTAAAAGCGCTATAAAATAAAAATGATTGATTGATGTTCAGAAACCAGATTGTGACATGGCCTCCCTGGCTTGTTTAGCCATTATGGCACAGGACAAGAGTTCACAGATGGCCTCTTTAGACGTGACGGGACATTGTGAGAGTTCATAAACAACTAGTTTATTGCCATATAATAGCTTGCTAATGGTCTTTATAGTGTGACAGTGCAGAATGAGGATTCATAGACGGCCTCCATACAGGGCAGGAACAGGGCAAATGAGTGGCTAAACCTCTGGAGGTTCTGCATTGGTAGTATCAAGACACAAAGGTGATTCAGTAATGGTCTTCTTGACCGCAACAGGACAGATTGAAAGTGCACTGAAGTGAGCACTACCACTCGAAGAGGTTCTACAGCTAATGCTGCCATCTCTGGAGCAGGTACCCTCAGCGGGTCCCCTCACCTCGGGAAACACAGTAGTGTGCGCCACTACCTCAACAGGTTCTGCAGTATCAGCCGCCACCTTGGGATACATTATCTGTGTCCGTCAGTTCTGTGGTGGTGTACACAGTCCAAACAGAGCATAAAGTCATTTCCATAATTGGAAGCACTTCAGAAGTCAGTTCAGAAACAGAGGGACTTAATGGGATAGGTGTAGGTTTGAGACTCATGACAATCCAATGTGACTTGACTCATAACAATCTTAAAAAACCTGCCTTGACTTGTATAGATCAATGGGGGCTTGACTTGGCCAATGATTAGCAGTTGTGACAGAACAGAGAGCTGTGGTATCCACCATCTTGTGATTGTAAACTGGTGCATCTGCCATATCATTCCTAAACACGGTGTAGCGATCAAAAAGCAGTCTATAAAGCATGGTCCAGAAAGTCCTTGAGAGATAAAAGGGAACTCTCGTGCCTTAGTCATGTTTGAGAAGCTGATTAAACAAAAAATGCTATCAATATACAGATGCTCTCAAAGGACACACACAGTTCAGATTCTTCTGGTCAGGGTCCTGAAAGGGTGGAGGTTGATACACCTGTAGCAGAATGGGGTGTGGTGCGGAAGTAGTAGGGACCTTGGTAGTGTAACCCGCTCAATGCCAAGATAAGATGTGACCTTATTTGGGACACATTTTTATTCATATACGTTTAAAGGTACATTTGCTATCTGTTGCAGAAGTACATTTAATCTGCTATATATATATATATATATAGCTGTGTGTGTGTGTGTATGTTATTTATATATGTATATATATATATATATATAATATATATATATATATATATATATATATCCATAGACAGACTAAATGTAACCAATCTGCAACAGATAGCAAATGTACCTAAAACGTATATGAATAAAAATGTGAATTATTATTATATGATAGTCCATTAGACATTCTACTAGCAGTAAGTAACTTTGCAATTCATTCCTGAATTCATGTCTCCAAGTTCATGTGTATATTTACATACACATATATATATATATATTGCTTGAATAGGTTATAATTTAGGTTACAATTTATTAATGGTGTCCCCATCTATGCAGGACGAAGACTTTGCTGTTAGTATACGGATGTGTGCAAATAGCCATTTCTTAAAAATCACTAAAAACATAACACTGAAGCTCAATTACAGTAACAATAAATATCTGTGATAATACATTCCATTCATTCAACTCTAAACAGAGAAGTCTTTGATTAGCTAAAAAGCTCAGTGATTTAAAAAAAGCATAGCCAAAAATATCAACTTTTTCAGAGAACAAACAAACAAGGACCTTCACCAAATGTTTTTACCCAATATCATATGAACAGAGTATGCTGAGTGATTCTTTCAACAGATTTAACAATATCACGTGACCACTTTTGACCTCAAGAACTAACACCTATCGATCCAGAGTGCTGCTCTCGGCCAGGTGAAACAGCTCTGTATTAGATTTACGGCATTATGTCTATAAACACAATCGTTGTATAGACCTCTAATTTAAATTGGTCTTATATATACACAAATTAAGGCTGCATCTCTGTAGACATAACACCAGACTAAACTCGCTCTTTTGCGGAGTAGTTGGGTGGCTCTTAAAAGAGCCTTTGTGGTTTGTGGGTCTGGGCTGCTCTACTTGGAGCTGGTGTACTTGGTCACGGCCTTGGTGCCCTCAGACACGGCGTGTTTGGCCAGCTCCCCGGGCAGCAGCAGACGCACGGCGGTCTGGATCTCTCTGGAAGTGATGGTGGAGCGCTTGTTGTAGTGAGCGAGACGAGACGCTTCACCGGCGATGCGCTCGAAGATGTCGTTGACGAAAGAGTTCATGATCCCCATCGCCTTGGAAGAGATCCCGGTGTCGGGATGAACCTGCTTCAGGACTTTGTAGACGTAGATAGCGTAGCTCTCCTTCCTGCTCTTTCTGCGCTTCTTTCCTCCTTTACCGGCGGTCTTTGTGACGGCCTTCTTGGAGCCTTTCTTGGGCGCGGACTTGGCGGGTTCAGGCATGATGACGCTGACGATCAGTGACCGAGAAGAGGCGGGTAGAGACGTTTATTCGCTCCTCTATGCTAATTTACACAGACGCGAGGAACCTTCTGATTGGCGCGTCACCACGGACCTGCGCGACAGTGATTGGACAACACGCGCGAGGAATTATAGCCCCGCCCTCCGCTCCTTTCCTTTGTTTCTATTCCTGTTCTTTTCTATTTTGTTAAACATATTTCACACAGGGAGTGTAATTTTTAAAACGTTTACTTTTGTTGAATTTTGGAATAAAAAGCAATAATTATTAGATAACATTAATTTTCCAGTTTCAAAGAATGTTAGTGATTTTCATTGTTACAGGTTCAGTGTTAAGAAGCTGCTTTAACTCATTGCTCCAAATTTAAAAACACTAAATATAAATTATATTCACAACATATCCACAGGAACATTTTTACAGAAAATTTTAGTCTGTTCTTTTATTCCTGAAACTATTGAACAATCTTTTAATGTCGTGATGTGTTTGAATGATTTTTTTAATTAGCTTCCAGTGAAATTTAGTATTTATCACGGTTTTATTACGTTGCATTGAACCATACATAACACCAACTTTGAAATAGTCTCCGTTTATGAAATATACTTAGATACAACCCCCTTGTCGTTGGCAACTTAATGATCTTACTAGGAGTTATTTTGATATGTTCGTTTTTTTATAATTTCTGAAAACACGTAGCTCAAAGCGTGATGATTTTGGCATACAGCTCATGAAAACCCAATATTCCTATCTCACTCCACTGGTAAATGGTTTACTGAGCATGCTATTACTGTGCTCAATTGGCCTGCCAACTCTCCTGACCTGAACACCATAGAGAATCTGTGGGATATTGTGAAGAGAAAGTTGAGAGATGCAAGACCCGACACTTTGGATGAGTTTAAGGCCGCTATCGAAACATCCTGGGCCTCCATAACCCCTCAGCAGAGCCACAGAATGATCGCCTCCACGCCGCACTGAAGCAGTCATTTGGGCAAAAGAATTCCCAACCAAGTTTTGAGTGGATAACTGATTATAATTATTTGAAGGTTGACGTTTTTTGTATTAAAAACACTTTTCTTTTATTGGTCGGATAAAACATGCTAATTTTTTGAGATGAGAATATTGGGTTTTCATGAGCTGTAGGCCAAAATCATCAATATTAAAACAATAAAAGGCTTGAACTACTTCAGTTGTGTGTAATGACTCTAAAATATATGAAAGTCTAATGTTTATCCGTACGTTACAGAAAATAAAGAAAATAACTTTATCACAATATGCACATTTGTATTGAGAAAGACCTGTATACTACGTCCATAGCGGTGACGGTCTTTCTCTTATTTATTCGCTCCTCTATGCTAATTTACACAGACGCGAGGAACCTTCTGATTGGTGCGTCACCACGGACCTGCGCGACAGTGATTGGACAACTCCGAGAACAACCACAGACGAGGAAGATGCTTTAACTCGATGCAAATTTAAAAACACTAAATATAAATTATATTCAGAACATATCCACAGGAACATTTTTACAGAAAAGATTTGTTTGTTCATTGATTTCTTGAACGGTTAAACACCCTTTTCCTGTCGTGAAGTTAAAATGTTTTTTTAAGTAGTTTCCAGTGAAATTTAGTATTTACCAATTGGTTTTTGTTACGTTATTATAAACCATACAGAACACAGACTTTAAAATACTCTATTCCCCGTTTATGAAATACACTTACAGCCCCCTTATTGTAGTAAAGTTAATGATCTTGCTATGGGTTATTTTGTTAAAGAGGTTGTGCCTTACAATGTCTGAAAACACGTAGCTCAAAACGTAAGAAATACGCATTAATAATTTCATGTTTGTCTCTTTGTGTGAGAGTGTGGGTGGCTCTTAAAAGAGCCGTTGTGTTTGTGGAGATTGAAGGCGTTTATCCTCCGAAGCCGTACAAGGTGCGTCCCTGTCGTTTGAGCGCGTACACTACGTCCATGGCGGTGACGGTCTTTCTCTTGGCGTGCTCGGTGTAGGTGACGGCATCACGGATAACGTTCTCCAGGAAGACCTTCAACACCCCGCGGGTCTCCTCGTAGATCAGACCGGAGATACGCTTGACTCCGCCGCGGCGAGCGAGACGACGAATGGCGGGTTTGGTGATTCCCTGGATGTTATCGCGCAGCACTTTACGGTGACGCTTAGCGCCTCCTTTCCCGAGTCCTTTACCACCTTTGCCTCTTCCAGACATGATGCGTTTTCTATGTCAGTCAAACGACAGAAACGAATATGAAACGAGTGCGGCAAAGAAAGCTTTTTTTATTCTCTTACAGGACCTAACTGAAACTAGCTCCTCGTCACGTGACTCGCCCCTCCCCCTCACAGTCAGAGCAGGAAACAAAGAGTGGTCTTTCCTGATTTAACGACTTTTCCGTTGATTCATATTAAAAAGCATGTTTTATATGATTAATTTGACAAAATAAGCTAAGGCTATAACGAGGAGAGAACAGCAAAGAAAAATGGTGTGTGTGAGAGTTTATATCTGAACTTTAAATAATAACGATACTAGTGATAAAAGCTTAATGTTTTCCACACAGAAATGCAGTCTGAAACGTAGTTGTTTCAAACATAAAGCTTTACATGATAAAGCCCCGATATACTTCAAACAAACGTCTTTTTCGTTCTTAGTTTGAGGGCAAAACAAAAGGCAGGCTTAGTTCCTTTGTTTTTTAATCTTGGGTAGTTGATGCATTGTGTTAATGCCTAACCCTAAAGGTTTAACAATCTTTTACCGTTAGAATATGTCTCAGGTCCTCCAGAATAATTTCTTAAATGATTTATTAATTACTAATGGGTTAAGAGGAATTGAACTAATGGTAATGTGGTATATGCTGAGGAGGCACACATAAAATACTGTATATAAAATATAAAAACTACGGTAAGTTATCGTAAGTCTGTGGTGGTGTGGGGTTCATGTCATAAGCTGCTTTCTTACAATTAACTACACAGGCAAAACCTCCATAAATTTATTGCATTTATTAATATTGCATTTTCATACTACTACTAATAATAATAATAACATTTATATGAAAGTATCACAATTATTTATTTTTAAATCCACTTTTTATATTTTGTCAATTCAGCATTTTTTCCTTAATTCACACAAAAAACTACATATTAAATCAATGTGCATGTTGATTAATCCTAAATGTATTAATTAATTTGCACATTATGTGATTAGATTATTGATTGTGTGTGTGTGTGTGTGTGTGTGTGTGTGTGTGTGTGTATATATATATATATCAGTCGTGGCCAAAAGTTTTGAGAATTACATAAATATTAGAAATTGGAAAAGTTGCTGCTTAAGTTTTTGTAATAGCAATTTGCATATACTCCAGAATGTTATGAACAGTGATCAGATTAATTGCATAGTCCTTCTTTGCCATGGAAATTAACTTAAACCTGAAAACTTTCCACTGCATTTCATTGCTGTCATTAAATGACCTGCTGAGACCATTTCAGTAATCGTCTTGTTAAGTCAGGTGAGAACGAGCACAAGGCTGGAGATCATTATGTCAGGCTGATTGGGTTAGAATGACAGAATTGACATGTTAAAAGGAGGGCGATGCTTGAAATCATTGTTCTTCCATTGTTAACCATGGTGACCTGCAAAGAAACATGTGCAGCCATCATAAAAATGGTTTCACAGGCAAGGATATTGTGGCTACTAAGATTGCACCTAAATCGACAATTTATAGGATCATCATGAACTTCAAAGAAAGAGGTTCAACTCTTGTTAAGAAGGCTTCAGGGCATCCAAGAAAGTCCAGTAAGTGCCAGGATCGTCTCCTAAAGAGGATTCAGCTGCAGGATGGGAGAGCCACCAGTGTAGAGCTTGCTCAGGATTGGCAGCAGGCCGGTGTGAGAGCATCTGAACACACAGTGAAGCCAAGACTTTTAGAAGATGGCCTGGTGCCAAGAAGGGCAGCAAAGAGGCCACTTCGCTCCAAAAAACATCAGGGACAGATTGATCTTTTGCACCAAGTATGGTGACTGGACTGCTAAGGACTGGGGCGAAGTCATATTCTCCCATGAAGCCCCTTTCGGATTGTTTGGGGCATCTGGAAAAAGGCTTGTCTGGAGAAGAAAAGGTGAGCTACCATCAGTCCTGTGTCAGTCCAACAGTAAAGCATCTGATGACCATTCATGTGTGGGGTTGCTTCTCATCCAAGGGAGTGGGGGTCACTCACAATTTTGCCCAAAAATACAGCCATGAATAAAGAATAGTACAAAAACACCCTCCAACAGCAACTTCTTCCAACAGTTTGGTGAAGAACAATGCAGTTTCCAGCACAATGGAGCACCGTGCCATAAGGCAAAAGTGATAACTAAGCGGCTCGGGGACCAAAACTCTCCAGATCTTAATTCCATTGAGAACTTGTGGTCAGTCCTCAAGAGGCGGGTGGACAAACAAAAACCCACAATTTATGACAAACTCCAAGAAGTGGTTTTGAAAGAATGGGTTGCTATCAGTCAGGATTTGGCCCAGAAGTTGATTGAGAGCATGCTCAGTCGAATTGCAGAGGTCCTGAAAAAGAAGGGCCAACACTGCAAATACTCTTTGTATAAATATCATGTAATTGTCGATAAAGGCCTTTGAAACGAATGAAGTGCTTGTAATGAACTATAATTACATCACAGAAACAACTGAAACAAAGATCTAGAAGCAGTTTAGCAGCAAACATTCTCAAAACTTTTGGCCACAACTGTGTGTGTGTGTGTGTGTGTGTGTATAGATTGGCTAGTCATACTTTTGTATTTATTTGGAAGTAACTCAAAAATAATACAAAAAAAGCAATTCAGAGACAGTAATTACTATCACTAGTAATTTAAATTACTTTTAAAAGACGGCAATTAGTAATGTATAGGCTAATTTATTACAATTTATAATTAACTGACCAACTCCAGACAGAATACAATAATAGTTATTGATTAGCTAACTGTTAATTAAACACAAGCATACACTTGCATTGCATATTAATTAGTTGACACATAGTCCTTAGTAGTTAACAGCAGCGAGTTAAGTGTTACTGAATAATTAACTGTTAGTTCTTGAATAAATCATTATTAGTTACACAGTAAGTAAGAAACAATGTTCTGAAGTGTTTAGAAAAATAGAGATCTTTTGAGTTCTTGGGCGAAAATTATTTATATGTTGACTGCATTTAGAAAAGCAAAGTTATTCACGTTAATGAGAACAACGTTAATTGATCAGTAATTGAAATTAAAGTTAAAATCTATTTATGAAAGCTTTTTATACTGACAGGTTTAACAAATAAGACCCCCATTCAACCCCCATAACGATCATATTTCCATACGTTAATATTTTCTGTCGTGTGTTTAGTCTGCAGCACAATCTGACCCCAGCTGAGGGGGCGTGGCTTTGACGTGAGCGTTGGAGGGAAGATCAGCGATTGGTTTAGAATCTTACACGACTCTAAACCAATGGGCGACGTGCACGCTCGTTTAAAAGTAACATTTGGGGCTCACGAGCTCATCTTTTCAACTCGTTGAACTGCTTACAACCGAAAATGAGCGGCAGAGGAAAAACCGGAGGAAAAGCCGAGCGAAGGCTAAGACTCGCTCGTCCAGGGCAGGCCTGCAGTTCCCCGTCGGTCGTGTTCACAGACTCCTCCGCAAAGGAAACTACGGAGAGCGCGTCGGTGCCGGTGCTCCCGTCTATCTGGCGGCTGTGCTCGAGTACCTGACCGCTGAGATCCTGGAGTTGGCCGGAAACGCCGCTCGGGACAACAAGAAGACCCGTATCATTCCCCGTCACCTGCAGCTGGCGGTGCGCAACGACGAGGAGCTGAACAAACTCCTGGGCGGAGTGACCATCGCTCAGGGCGGCGTGCTGCCCAACATCCAGGCCGTGCTGCTGCCCAAGAAGACCGAGAAACCCGCCAAGACCAAGTGAACGGGCTCCGGTCTGCTTCTTCGACACAAAGGCTCTTTTAAGAGCCACCCACTTCATCTCAGAGAGAGCTGTTTTTGTGTGTGTGCTGTACAGACTTAAATCTGAAGATGGTCAACCCGTATAAGTTACAAACTGGGTACAAAAGACAAATAAGATTCAACAGTTGGATGTTGCCTAGTAGCTGTTGTGTTTGCAACTACCAAAAGATTAAAAAAAAATAAGATTAATTTCATAAACCACCAGAATTTAAACTATGATGATTAAAGTAAATGTAAATGTAAAGTGCAATGCAATCTGGGGTCAAAACTGCATGAATTGTGACATAAATTGTACGTCTTGTTTTTTTTTTCTGTCCTTGAGATTCATAGACTGACTCTTGATGTTTGTGTGTCTAAAACAAGACGTTCTTTTTAACAAGATGCCTGTATCATGATTATGTAAAAAAAAAATGTGTATTACATTTTAGCAGATTGTTTTATGATCGCCAACTATTGGTCTGAACAAGGTTAACACTGGGTTTTGATTGTTTTTACTTTTTTTGTGTAGCAGTTTGTACTGTAAAAAAAAAAAAAATTAGCGTCAGAAAAATTTATCCAATGTTATATATTTTTCTTGCTAATATATTTCAGTAAAATCTAGTTGATTTTAATGGATCGTGTGATTGTGATTAAATCACCGTCGTTTAGGAATAAATCTCTGTGTGTTTGAATCAAGATCACGATCTTTATCAGAAATATGAGTCTAGTGTTTCTGTGCTCTCTGTCATTTGTGCCTAAAAAAAGTTGATTGCCCAGGCCCTCACTTCTAATAATGATATGTGTTTGGATCATTTCATTTTGCTGAGGCTTTTTTCAAAGCAACTTGCAATTGAGGAAGATATAAAGTGATTCATCTTGAGGAAGTGAACGGATCCTAATACCAGCCTCTGAGATTGTTCAAATAAGAATAAGTTGGAAAGAAAAGGCATAAGTAAAGAGAAAAGGTTTTGATAGTACTGCATTTTTAATGTTATTGTACTGTTTTGCTTATGGACTTTGATTCTGGAAATTATGTATGAATAAACAATGTATAAAGTCATAAACAGAACAACGCAGTTTGAGCGGGAAACACAAACGGCTCCATTCGAAAACAGAAGCGCAGTCATTGGCTAGCAGTCATACGCGGATGTCACAGACCAGCCAATCAGAAGCCTCGGAACGTCGTGACATCATTAGCTCGTGTGGGTCGATGCTCTAAAAGCAGACGCGAAAGTTTGAAATTCTATTCTGTACTTAACAGAGGAGGAAATCTATTTCAGTCATGGCGAGAACCAAGCAGACAGCTCGTAAATCCACCGGCGGTAAAGCCCCGAGGAAGCAGCTCGCTACTAAAGCCGCCCGAAAGAGCGCCCCGGCCACCGGCGGCGTCAAGAAGCCCCATCGTTACAGGCCCGGGACCGTGGCTCTCCGAGAGATCCGCCGTTATCAGAAGTCCACCGAGCTGCTGATCCGCAAGCTGCCTTTCCAGCGCTTGGTGCGAGAAATCGCGCAGGATTTCAAGACGGACCTGCGCTTCCAGAGCTCCGCCGTCATGGCCCTGCAGGAGGCCAGCGAGGCTTATTTGGTGGGTCTGTTTGAGGACACCAATCTGTGCGCCATCCACGCCAAGAGAGTCACCATCATGCCCAAAGACATCCAGCTGGCCCGCCGCATCCGAGGAGAGCGCGCTTAAACCCGCCGCTGCGTCACACCCCAAAGGCTCTTTTAAGAGCCACAACTACACTGAACGACGCTTTTCCACTTTAACTGAAACCGTGTCTGTAGTTTATAACAGTTTTGGCTACGTTTAAATTAAGTGTTTAAAGTTCATCAAAATCTTTACGTATTTATTTGTTTAGCTTTTAACCACTTATAATATATAGCCCTATATTCCACAGACATTACTATTATTTAAAAGAGTACAAATGGGTTGTTTCAGATCTTTACGTGTCCATGGAAGTTATAATACTATTCATTGTTAAAATAATCATTTTAAGCACACCAGTATTTTAAATAGATCTATATTAAAATACAAATTAATATACTTAAACAGAACTATAGTTTTGTAAAATAAATAAAAATTACATGTATAATTTTAATTTTGTGTTATAAGTATGTTAAAGTTGTATTTGACAATAACGCAAAAGCATGAGGCACTTTTTATATATTTTTGTTAGCATATTTGCAAAGTACTATTTAAACAGGGAATATATTACAAATACAATAAAGTACTTTTTCACTAGGGTGTATCTGTGTGCTCAAATTTATACAAAACCTTTTCTGAAGGCAAGATTCAACTATTTTCTGAAAAGTTATCCCTGGAGAATCTTTGGTCACTCTCCCGCTCATCTTACTTTTAGGACAAAATACACACGTCTTCTACCAGACAGATTTGTAACATTTTCAGTTTTTTTTTAAATTCTTGATGATGTAATATATATAATACAAACGCGTCTGTCAAATGAATACATGTAAATAATATTTTGATATGTTTCACAGACCATGTTAGTTAACTGAATCTTAACATACGTTTAAATACGAGAGAAAGGACAGACGTCGTGAGATCAGGTTTAAAGAGTTAAAACACATTGTTTCCTGTGGGGGAGGGGCGAGTCATGTGACGCGGAGCTGGTTTCAGTTAGGTCCTGTAAGATGATATAAAAGGCTTACCCTGTAGCGCTTTACTCCACACTCGTTTTCAAATTTAAGCTTGAAACAAGAAGCGTCTCGATCATGTCTGGAAGAGGCAAAGGCGGTAAAGGACTCGGGAAAGGAGGCGCTAAGCGTCACCGTAAAGTGCTGCGCGATAACATCCAGGGAATCACCAAACCCGCCATTCGTCGTCTCGCTCGCCGCGGCGGAGTCAAGCGTATCTCCGGTCTGATCTACGAGGAGACCCGCGGGGTGTTGAAGGTCTTCCTGGAGAACGTTATCCGCGATGCCGTCACCTACACCGAGCACGCCAAGAGAAAGACCGTCACCGCCATGGACGTAGTGTACGCGCTCAAACGACAGGGACGCACCTTGTACGGCTTCGGAGGATAAACGCCTTCAATCTCCACAAACAACGGCTCTTTTAAGAGCCACCCACACTCTCACACAAAGAGACAAACACGAAGTCATTAAGTCGCATTAATAACAACACGTAGTTCAAGACGTATTCAGAAATTATAAACAAAAGCTCTTATCAAAATTTATAACGAAATCGGTAACTTGAACATTAAGGGGATTGTATATTATAACCATTTCTGAAGATCCAACAATAAGAGGTCTGTCTGTATGTAAGTATATTTACTAAACGGAGAATATATTAAAGTCGGTGTTATGTTTGGTTCAATGTAACGTAATAAAACCAAATGATAAATATTAACTTTCACTGGAAGCTAATTAAGAAACATTCAAACACATCACAACAGTAAAAGGGTGTTCAATAGTTTCAGGAATAAAAGAACAAAGTCTTTTCTGTAAAAATGTTCCTGTGGATATGTTCTGAATATAATTTATAATTAATGTTTTTAAATTTGGAGCAATGACTTAAAGCAGCTTTTTAACACTGAACCTGTAACAGTGAAAATCATAAACATACTTAAAAACTGGAAAATTAATGTTATTACACTTAATTTCTATAATAAAAATCGTCATGATGCAATAGATTTGAATTACTGCAAAAATAATGTCATTCCTCGTTATAGAGAGCAAAGAAGGTTAACTTTGTCTTTTATTGTTTTGAGTCGATTATTTAGCGTTTTTGTCATTTATAAAATAAACAGATGGCAGAAGAAAAAAAATGTGGGGCAGCAGAGAAAAAATAAAGTATCTAATAATTATTGCTTTTTTTATTCCAAAATTCAACGAGTCTAAAAGAGTTTTAAAATTACACTCTTTGTGTGTTTAATAAAATGTTTAATAAAAAGAGCGGGAATAGAAACAAAGGAAAGTCACGTGAGAGCGGAGGGCGGGGCTATAATTCCTCGCGCGTGGTCGGAGTTGTCCAATCACTGTCGCTCAGGTCCGTGGTGACGCACCAATCAGAAGGTTCCTCGCGTCTGTGTAAATTAGCATAGAGGAGCGAATAAATAAGAGAAAGACCGTCACCGCTATGGACGTAGTATACAGGTCTTTCTCAAAACAAATGTGCATATTGTGATAAAGTTATTATCTGTAATGTACGGATAAACATTAGACTTTTTTATATTTTAGAGTCATTACACACAACTGAAGTAGTTCAAGCCTTTTATTGTATTAATATTGATGACTTTGGCATACAGCTCATGAAAACCCAATATTCTCATCTCAAAAAATTAGCATGTTTTATCCGACCAATAAAAGAAAAGTGTTTTTAATACAAAAAACGTCAACCTTCAAATAATTATAATTAGTTATGCACTCAAAACTTGGTTGGGAATCCTTTTGCACACATGACTGCTTCAGTGCGGCGTGGAGGCGATCATTCTGTGGCACTGCTGAGGGGTTATGGAGGCCCAGGATGTTTCGATAGCGGCCTTAAGCTCATCCAAAGTGTCGGGTCTTGCATCTCTCAACTTTCTCTTCACAATATCCCACAGATTCTCTATGGGGTTCAGGTCAGGAGAGTTGGCAGGCCAATTGAGCACAGTAATATCATGGTCAGTAAACCATTTACCAGTGGAGTGAGATGGGAATATTGGGTTTTCATGAGCTGTATGCCAAAATCATCATTATTAAAACAATAAATGGCTTGAACTACTTCAGTTGTGTGTAATGAATCTAAAATATTTGAAAGCCTAATGTTTATCAGTACGTTACAGAAAATAATGAACTTAATCACAATCTGCTAATTTTTTGAGAAGGACCTGTACGCGCTCAAACGACAGGGACGCACCTTGTACGGCTTCGGAGGATAAACGCCTTCAATCTCCACAAACACAACGGCTCTTTTAAGAGACACCCACACTCTCACACAAAGAGACAAACACGAAATCGTTAATGCGTATTAATAAGTATTACGTTTTGAGCTACATGCTTTCAGAAATTATAAAAAAACGAACATATCAAAATAACTCCTAGTAAGATCATTAAGTTGCCAACGACAAGGGGGTTGTATCTAAGTATATTTCATAAACGGAGACTATTTCAAAGTTGGTGTTATGTATGGTTCAATGCAACGTAATAAAACCGCGATAAATACTAAATTTCACTGGAAGCTAATTAAAAAAATCATTCAAACACATCACAACAGTAAAAGATTGTTCAATAGTTCCAGGAATAAAAGAACAGACTAAAATTTTCTGTAAAAATGTTCCTGTGGATATGTTGTGAATATAATTTATATTTAGTGTTTTTAAATTTGGAGCAATGAGTTAAAGCAGCTTCTTAACACTGAACCTGTAACAATGAAAATCACTAACATTCTTTGAAACTGGAAAATTAATGTTATCTAATAATTATTGCTTTTATTCCAAAATTCAACAAAAGTAAACGTTTTAAAAATTACACAGAAGGAAAAAATTCGGGACCAAAGAAAAAATGTGTGAAATATGTTTAACAAAATAGAAAAGAACAGGAATAGAAACAAAGGCAAGGAGCGGAGGGCGGGGCTATAATTCCTCGCGCGTGGTTGTTCTCGGAGTCGTCCAATCACTGTCGCTCAGGTCTGTGGTGACGCGCCAATCAGAAGGTTCCTCGCATCTGTGTAAATTAGCATAGAGGAGCGAATAAACGTCTCTACCCGCCTCTTCTCGAGCACTGATCGTCAGCGTCATCATGCCTGAACCCGCCAAGTCCGCGCCCAAGAAAGGCTCCAAGAAGGCCGTCACAAAGACCGCCGGTAAAGGAGGAAAGAAGCGCAGAAAGAGCAGGAAGGAGAGCTACGCTATCTACGTCTACAAAGTCCTGAAGCAGGTTCATCCCGACACCGGGATCTCTTCCAAGGCGATGGGGATCATGAACTCTTTCGTCAACGACATCTTCGAGCGCATCGCCGGTGAAGCGTCTCGTCTCGCTCACTACAACAAGCGCTCCACCATCACTTCCAGAGAGATCCAGACCGCCGTGCGTCTGCTGCTGCCCGGGGAGCTGGCCAAACACGCCGTGTCTGAGGGCACCAAGGCCGTGACCAAGTACACCAGCTCCAAGTAGAGCAGCCCAGACCCACGAACCACAAAGGCTCTTTTAAGAGCCACCCAACTACTCCGCAAAAGAGCGTTTATTCTTATTTGCTCAGTTAGATGTGTAGTAGATGTTTGGACCGTTGTTTTTAGAAATAAAAGCTCTGCCAATGCAGTGCTTTTAAGTTTAATCTCTTAATTTATTAGCATCAATTATCTGAACAAAGATCAAGCTTCATCTTTTTACTTCAGATCTCAATAGACTTCATTCAAGGGAGCCGGTGTTCTTTGTAGTATATCTAGTAAGTGTTTGATTCGGGTTTGAGGTAAGTGCTGCAGGACACCAGCTCTCCAGGATCAAGTATGTTGACCTGATATACGTTGTATTTGTATAATGCCTTTCACAGTAGGCGGATTCACTCAGTCAGTTTTGTATTTGAGCCTCGATCTTGATCTAATCCATTGACTTCGGTCAACTTCTCCCCACCCTGAGACTAACTGAGTCACAGAAACACTTATGAAGCCATGTTTTTGATCCCTTTGTCATAAATACATTATTTTAAATGATCGGAAATGTGATACTTTCAATATACTTCTACATCATTTTTCCTCTTACGTTGTCTTTCTATACAGTTACATAACTTTTTTTCTCACTGAATGCAGTCATTACTTTTACAATCACAGTTGCATTTATTTTTCTATTATTGTTAGTCTGCATAGCGTGAACATCTAAATTATATTCTTTTCATTCAAAAATAAACCCCACATTTAAGAGGGAACAACTGTCTCTGATGTGAACCAGAACTTCAGACAATTCTGATGAAGCACAAAGAGAAAGGTTTCTCGATTTCTGTTTTATCTGATCTGTGGCCTATTATCATCAAAGTAAGATCTCTGTGGGGACATGGAGTTAACATTTTTAAACATTCGCTCTTTAAAAGATAAATCCTTTTTAATCAATCAATCAAACAGTTTATATGCAAGATATTTGTCGACAAGCATGCATAAATGTTCAGGAATAAATCCATACAAGCATTTTATTATTTTCTACATTGGCAAAATTTGTCTAGTTGCTTTGCATTTGACATCCTGCATTTTGTTTAAAAGGAAACTCGATGAAGCTTTTGTCCGTCAGTCAGTCAATGGCAGCATTTAAAGTATTTTATATTCGCTACAAAAAAAGCAATGTGTTTGAATGTACAAATCTATACTTTATTAAACATTTTGTTAACACAATTACAAAAAGCTATACTTTTTTTGTCCCACCATCTTTATAGAAAAAGCAAAATATACCAGAACCAACCTGGAAAGAAAGTGCATACGGAGCCGATCCCAAACAGTCTTCATGTAGCCTGAACTTTTAAACACAACTGACTGGAATTTTTTACCCTTAAACTAATAAATACTGATATAAATATATTATTTCCTGAGATGTTAATACTTTTCACCCACAACTTGTCAGGTTCAGCACTGTCTATATTTCATGGCATAGAAAAAAAACAACAACTCATTATCGGTTTAAATAATGGCAAAACAAGCGCTGCGTCATGAACCCGTCTCTTCTGCTAGTCCTCCTCATCCTCCTCCTCCGGCGTATACTCTTCATCTCCCGAGTCGGTGAGGTTCTGCTCCTCCTCTTCCTCGCTCCTCATCTCCTCCTCACCCACCTCGTCCTCATGGTCATCTTCATCAAAGCTTTCTTCATCGTCGTCGTCGTCCTCTTCCTCATTGTCGTCGTCATCCACCTCCTCCTCAGCATCTCCTCCCTCGAATTCACCTTCAGCAAGAAAACAGGTGAGAAACTCCTTTATAAGTTTGGGTTTTGAAAATGGTTCTGTTTTACGGTGCTTTCTCTTCACGTGTAGAAACAGACGACGCAGGCTCTGCAATAATTTGCGTGCTATGTATCCGGTTGCCATGACAACCGTTCAGGCATTTTCAACCAAGTGCAAAAATTATATGAATACTGGGTGAAATATTTTTTTAAATCACTTTTGTGAGTCTTGATGAAGATCAAGATGCTCCAGACGATTGAGAGTGAATCGTGTGATCGATAGTAAACGCATCTGAGCTCGAGGTTCGAACGAGTCGCGCTCTTCGTTGTGGGAACGGATATGAGTTATCAAATTATTATTACTCGCTTTTTACCATTACATCTAGTCTAAAGTTCAGTGCAGTCTTCTTTTGGTGGAACTGCACATGTTATGCATCATGCTCGGCGGATCATGATATATTTTAACAGACATGATGCGTTTTCCACATCCAGCCGTAGTTCGGACAGCCCTGCTGCTTGATCATAACACATCTGTGAATACTCAAGATCGGTCGATTTATTCGTATAGTTCCCCAAGCTATTCTGCAATATTACCCGTCTAATAAAAACAGAGTCAGACTTACAGATGGTGCTGATGAGAGTGTTGGCGTGTTGCCGCAGTTCAGCGATGAACTCTCCCATCTTTCCTTCCATGGTTTCGTACAACGGCTCTGTGTCGACTGTGGGCTCGTCGGGGAAAAACAGAGGCTTTCTCAGCAGTCGCCGGAACCTGATACACACACACACACACACACATCATGCAACTGTAGACAAACCGAATACACTCATGCAACCTCTGAATCAAAGTCTGTCTTACCTTTTTATAGATGAATTGTAATCCTGAAAGAACAAAACACACACACACACACACACACGAGAGAATAATATAGCATTATATAACAACAACATTCAGCAGTAACTCTTTTCCTGCCAAAAATGAATTATCTTTTGATATGATGCACATGCAAAAAAATAATGCCGTGATCATTAACAGTAGACGTCACATAAATCAAAACCATGTAATGTTCGAGTGAATATATGGATGAGGGTCTTGAAGGAAATGATCCACTCCAGCTATGCTTTGATCATCTTTTGATCAGAAAAAGTCTAAAAGCGCTAATTAATGCAACCCTATGATTCAGACACAACGTGAAGATATTGGTTATCTATTTGATTGAAAACCACGTGAACTGTACCTTGATGAACTGGAAAGCGTCGCTCTCCTGCAGGAGCCTCTCGAAGCCCGAGCGAACCTCCTGGAGACGGGTTTGATCTTGTGCGATGCGACTCAGGTTCTGCTGGATTCCCAAACACTGCTCGCCGTCGTAAGCGCTGAGGCTTTCACGCAACGAGGACAGGAAGGCATCGAGATGTGCGATAGACGTCTCCCGGAAAGCCTCCAGGTGTTGGTCGGTGTCGTCCCGGTACGCCTAGGACACAACCACGTCTGATTAGACCAAGCTTCGATATTCTTCTAGGGGCACTGATTTTTTGGTGAAAGTGCTGAACGCAAGCTAATGCCAAAGAATGAACTCCACCTTGCTGTGCCGCTCAATCTCCTTCTGGTCCACTCGATTTTTTTCTGCTTTAAGGATCTTTCTGTTCGTCTTCTGTAGCTGAACGTCAAGACAGGTCTAGAGGAGACAACAGAGACCGAGAACAAGAGTTATCTCACCTCTGCATTGTGAGGACTTTGTGTTTCACTTTGCATTCAGACACACACTTCCCTATATGTCCACCACCAATGGATAAAGGGTTATATTGATCAGAGTTTGTGTATTAAAGTATGTATATTTAAAAAAAAATAATAATAAAAATAAAACAGCTGTGGATCGTTCAGGAAAGAGTACAGTATTAAGAATCAAGGGGGTGTAAACTTTTGAAAGGGGTCTTTTGTTTTACAGATTCGGAAAGGGGTGTGCAAACTTTTGATCTCAAATGCATGCATGATATCAGAAGCTGCGTGACTCTTGGGTTCACAAACAGACGGTGAATCACTGACATTTCAAAGCTCTTTAAAACAACGATAACACACCGAAGCCTCGCTTACTTTAATCACATGGCTTTGGCCGTGTGATATGTGCTCTGAATTAGCGATTCAACAAAAAGATTCATAAGGAGTTCAGTGTTTCTTAAACAGCAGTCTCTAAGAAAGCAGCCTTGCACTGCGATGCTCGAGACTCTGCTATGAACATCCATACTGTACAACACTAAATGGTGTAAAGTGATCCGAAACCACGTTCTGAGGTGTGAGTGTGAACCGGTGCAGACGTCAGGACTACCTTGTAATCCTTCATGGCGTTCTTCAGTGTTTTGATGGAGTGTCCGCAGTGCGTTCCTTCGATGGTGCAGGCGTTACAGAGGAACAGGCGCTCGTCCAGGCAGAAGTAGCGAAACATCTCGTCGTGATCCAAACACTTCCTCTTCCTCATGTCTCCGAGCGGCTCCACCAGCGGATGCTCTCTGAACGCCGGCAGCTCCAGGTGAGGCTGGACGTGCTTCGGACACATGGACACCTCGCACTTCAGGCAGGTCTTCACCGCCTCCGGACCCTTCCCGTCCTCGCCGGGGGCCTCGGGGCAGTAGTCGCAGCGGACCCGGGCGGGCCTGCGAGACGCCTCGCTCTGTGCCGAGCGCTCGGCTTGGCCGCGGCGGCGGAAACCGTCGGCGATGTTGGCCAGTTTGAAGTTCTTCTGCCAGCTGGCGGAGCTGCGGTGCGTCTGTCTGCACTCGGGGCACCGCAGGCGGCCGTGGTCCGCTCGGCTCTTCAGTCGGCGCAGACATGGCAGGCAGAAGTTATGGCCGCAGGGCAGCAGGTGCGGGTCACGGTAAAGATCCAGACACACCGGACACGTCAGCTCCTCCTCGAGAACGCTGCTGTCTCCGGCAGACGTCGCCATGATCGCTTCACCTGTGGAGAGACCGGCCACAACAGTTAACATTACGGCGGCACTCTTTGTCGCCACCTCTGTTTGAAACATGCGATTGCAGTTGTTTGAGTAATGATCTTTACACGAGTTGACGACCCAAACAAGAATTTCCGTATTCTGCACTCGTGGAGACTCCTGCGAGACTAAATGGTTCCTGGTGGTTTCTCACGTAATTCTTGATATTAATTCTTTATTCTTTCACTGTTATCATGCGTCTTTTCTTCTTCACCTGTTGTGAGCAATTCTCCACCCAATGGTCATTCCTTAACTTTGCTAATTCTATAAATTGCATTAGTACTGCATCCTTCTCGTGAGCATTTAAGGAGTTTTTGACTTTTAGTCTTACCGGACATTATATAGCAACATCTGAAACATATGCGGTTTATATATACTGTTTCATAAAAAAAAAAAAAAAAAAACAATAAATGAATAAAAGTATAATAAATAAATGAGGAAGTGTATAGAGTGTATACAGAATAACCTGACTTACTGTGGGAGAAAAGTCAAAAAGTCAAGTTTTGACTCTACAGCTACACGTCTTTCGTGTTCATCTTCGGAGGAAATAATCTAAATCAAAAGTGAAAGTACAGTAGTGAGGTGATCAACGCAGAAGCTGTTTTGACGAAATAGGCGCAGCAAGGTCACGTGGTACTTGTTACTTTTCCCAGCGCTGCCGCGTCTCCTCCAATCACAGTTTTCAAACGACTACTCGGTTAACAATTTATAAACATGCGGAATGATATTGGCATCCCAGCAAGCGATGTTTGCAACTTAAAATATTAGTCATAGCGTAACTGCTGAACTATTAAACTGTTAAACGCATATTTTACAAGTTAGTTAAACTCAGGTGTTGCCTAAAATGGCACAGTGATGCAGCCGAAAAGCTCTCAAACAAACACAAACCTGGCATGTGCACAATGAAGATCACACCGCAAACGCTTTTCATTCAGACAGTCACACAATACACACCATTGTGTCGTTCTCTCGTGTTCTAGTCACTTAGGGAAAACGCTTCGCTAAAACAAACTCAAAACACTTACTGCTATAATAATAAAATCAAACCAGGACCAACCAAAAAAACAACCCTGCCAGGCGACGCTCGTTTAATTGCTCTTAATTATCTCACTAAAGTACAATAAAGCCGCCACTTAAATTTAATTCTATTTTGACAGCATCTGTGCAGATTTACTCTGACCCACTTGTTGCTCGAGTTTGACCTACATGGAAGTATAATATCGAAGACACCCGTGTGCAAGCGCCTGTGAACGACCCACAGCGTGTATATCCGTACATACCTCAGAATCGTCGTCGTGCAAAGCCTCCGGTTAATAATTCGTGATGTTTCCTCTTGTTGTGAGAAAGAAGAACCGCATTCCACCCACTCTCCCGAGCGCTTTTAAACGGCTGCCAGCGACGACATCGTCGCGAAACACCTCACGGAAACACGCGCGTTTGCTCGCAAGCGGAATCCATAACCATTTATTTTCCAAGCGCCGTGTTTAAGTAAAAAAACTAAATATCAATAGCACACCACGCACGAATGCGGCAGCGCAGACTGATGACGTTCCCCAATCAGAAGTCGCGTTTGGAACCACGTGACCGAGGAAGCCGCGCCCCGCCGTGAGTTGAGGCGCCGATCCCGCTTCTTCTTTCGGAGTCCGCTCGCATTAAATCGAGGTTTGATTAAAGCTGGTGCTGACATGGCGGCTTTGGCGGTGGACGTTTTCCAGGAGCGGGTAAAGGCTGTGCTCGGCTCGTTACTGGAGGTGCTGCTGGTGGAGATAACGGACGCGTTCACGGAGAGTCTGCGCAGGAGTCGCTGTGAGTTTTCACGACAAAGCGCTTTAATGCGCGACGGGAGCACTGCGATGCTAGCTCGGGAATAGCTATTAGTGAAAGCGTAGAATTAAACAAAATCATTTGTATTATCATTGGTGACATGGTTACTCGAATACTAGCTTTAAAGCTATCAAGAAAAGTAGTTTGTTCAAAACTGCGACGCGATAAACGTGAAGTAAATAAGCAAACATTGCAAAGATGAGATAGCCTAAAGGGGGCACAGTTAAACTTATATTTATATAACTACCTTCATGTTATGTAAATTGTGTGATTGTCTTTTTTTTTGCAGGTGAATGTTGTGCTAATAACTGGCCCGAGGGCAAGAACAATAAGGTAATTATTTGTTTTACTGTCTATTTTAACATCAACTCTTTTTTTATCTTCTGTGATAATTGTTCACGAGTCCCTTAAACTATGATTCCCTCAACATCTCGTAAAAAAACACACACATAATGTTTGGAAACCTTTTTAATTTAACGAATAGTTTGGCTCCCCGGACTTTCTGAGGCCTACTGAACCACAGAAAGGTCTATTATTCGTAAGTTATGTTTTTACAGTGATCATGGATTAAATTTGAGTCATTACAGCGAGATAGAAGATGCTCGTAAACAAAGGCTGGTGTGTCTGAACATTTTGTGCACATAAGAAATAACAAAGTTAATCATGTATAAACAGGCTTTTTTTCCCCTACTGTATGCTTTTTGCTAAAAACATACTTTTTTGCTAAAAACATACTTTTAATATGTAAAACATCAACATGAATCACTTGAATTTTGTAAATTAAGTTATTTGGTTTTGAAATCTGCTCACTTAATTGAATTTATTTGCATTTTAAAATCTCTTCAGCAAACAAAAAAATGTGTGGGTATTATCTTTGGTACTTTATTTATAAAAGCAAGCCTGTACTTTTACTTTCATGTATGAAATAATAATAATATCTAATCTAAATAATAATAAGTGATATCTGACCAGTGTCTGGTTTCACAGGACAGAGTCGGGTCCGGAGACTCCCAGCCGCTGATGAGCTTTCAGTGCAGCGAGCCGGTCCCTGAACCCCAAGACCTCCGTCCGTATCCGTCTCCGGAGACACCGCCGCTCCTAACAGAGTCGCCGGGGTGGAATCAAATACAGGTAACCGAAGACAAAATAATCCAAACTGCCTTCTCCGTGAGCGACAACGAAACGTTTCCAGAGACCCCCGGAGCTTCTGAAGAATGTCCAGAGCTGTCGGTCGCGACCGAACTCAGCGTCAAACAGGAGTATGAAGACGCGGCTGGAGAAGACGGAGGCGGCACTCTGGAGGTGACCAAGCGATTTCATGCGAAGGCGCCGGAGCTCCGCTGAAGCCCGAGGATCCCGAAGGACCAGAGGAGTCTGCTCGGCCGAGTCCCGTCCGGAGCCCGTCTTCCTGCGACGGGTATTTCAGCTCTGTGAGGAGTCAGATAGCACAGAGCTGTCTGATAAACACGCCGGCGCAGAAGCAGCGGGACGAAGCCCCTTTAAGAGCCTGCTCCGTGCTCCTCCGGAGGGCCAAGATGCCGCAGCGAGCCGCCAGGCGCTACCACGTCTGCAGCGTTTGCGACAAGGTGTTCCTGTACAAGCGGACCCTGAGGAGGCACAGGCGCTTCCACACGGGAGAGAGGCCCCACGGCTGCTCGCTGTGCTCCAGGGCCTTCATCCTGCGCCGGACGCTGCGGGAGCACACCAGGGCTCACTTCAGGAGGCCCTACAGCTGCACGCAGTGTGAGAAGAGGTTCAAGCACTGGAAGAAGCTGCGGCTGCACTGGCGCTCGCACGCCGGAGAGAGCCCCTTCATCTGCAGCCGCTGCGGGAAACGCTGCCGGACCCTGAAGAGCCTCGACCGACACCTGGCCTGCGTCAACCACGACTGACCCGTCCAGCCTTCACCCTGCTGCTGGAGTTTCTGAATACTGTCCTTTTTCTTTCTTTTTGTTTTCCTCCAAGTGTCTCAAACATTGCTTAAATAAACGGAGTTGTATATGTTCTTTAAGACTTATGATTTTCTTGAAATGGAACGTAATGTGGCCTTTATTTCTTCTCCTTCCTTTTTTATTTATTTTTGTTTTTTCTTTCTATCTTCCTTTCTTCAAGATCCCCTACATTCTTAAAACAAATGTTTTGGCTCAAACAACATTGTGGCTACACCCTCCTAACGTTACTAAATAACCAAGAATACATCCCAGATACATGATATGTGACCCTGAACCACAGAAAGAGGTAAAAGAGGGTAAAATTATTGATGCCACAAATCTTAAGTAGATATTAAGTAAAGGTCATTTTTCATGAAGATATTTTGTACATTTCCTACCGTAAACATAGATTAAAAACTAGTTTTTGATTAGTAATATGCGCTGCTATGAACGTTGAGGGTCTTTTGGGTAGATATTCACATGGTTGTAAATACTGTACTATTCTAACAAACCATGCATCGATGCTTATTTATTTAGCTTTCAGACTATATATCCATCCTTTGTGACCACGGGTGTATAAAATCAAGCACCTAGGCATGCAACATTTGAGAATGGGTCTCAAAACACTTATAAATGATGCAAAATGGAGCGTATTGAAAATCTAAAATGGCAGAAAGTTTCCTGTAAGCTTTAGGGTAATAGCACATAGAATCTGCACAGTATAAAAACCAATATGCCTATGGAGAGTCCCCATTAACCACAGATTGTGTGTGTGTGTGTGCTTAGCCGTTGTTAAAGTTCCCGTGTCATACACGTTTTTGAAGTTTTATTTTAAGCGTTGACTTCCTTAAGAACATATATCTGTTGTATAAGTAACAAAAATCATCGCGATATATTTTTTTTACAGCTCCTTTCTCAGGAGCTCTATCAAAAACAGGTCACGAGCCTCTCTTCTGATTGGTCTGTTTTTTTGAGTGACGTGCGACCGGGCCAATCAAATGTAATGACGTCACGATTAATAAATACAGCGTCGAATTAGAAGTACGGAGTTACTGCCTGACAAAAAAATACACCTGTGGCAGAACATTATAAAAATGAGCATTCAATAAAGTGCTGTCTTTTGTTGTTATGGGCGCGTCTACAGTTTCTCAAGGCTGTGTCGTTTATGAAATAATGTCTGTGCACGTGTGTAAAACAACAAACACGATCTATACATAATCACGTGCTATTGTATATGCATTGTTGTGATTAGCTAAACTAGTGGCTAGTTGTTTCTTCATTTTAAATAAAATGTTATTATGATAATTGAACTCCCTGACAGTGACTGGTTCGCGAAACTAAGCATCCAATGAGATGTGGCTCTGCTCACTTTTCATTAATATCTGTTATATTGAAGAAATATCACTTCTTACTGCCATGTGGCTGAAATAAATAACGCTTTTAAATATAAGTATTTTTCACCAGGTGTTTTCATGGAGCAGAAAACCTTTTTAGTTATTGAATTACATTTTAATTGCATTATTGAATGTTTCAGTGTCGAGACAAAATTAGTGTAATAAACGAAACGAGACCAGCCTATAGGAGTGAATCTGACATGATTTTAATTTAAATTTAACCTGTAAAATCAACACTTATATGTTATCCACATCATTTGTGTTCACAACATCATTACAAACAATGTCTAATGTCTACACGACTGATTACAACAGGGATTAAAATACAGGAAATCCATTAGATTATTATAATTTTCACATTTAATAGAAAAAAAAGAAAGACAGAAACAAGAAAGACGGAAAAGGTGAGTCTCAATCAGACTGGAAGTCTCCGGGTGTTTGTGCTTCAAGCTGCTCAAAACAACAGCTGTATAAAACACTGCACTCGTCCTTCACTGATGCTCATTTCGTTAAATTCACTCTCAGACTGTTTCTGAAACACACAGAGGATGACTTTAATCCGAGATCAACTTTAACTCTTAAACAAGGCGTTAAAATCACACGCGGCTTTGTTTCGTGACCGATGCTCTCCTCGAGTTTGATCCGATCGGAGCAAAATAAACGTTTCCTCGCCGTGTGTTTTATTCTCCACAGAAAGCCAAGGACCTCTGCTCGGTGTTCACGTAGTTTTCTGCATTAAACTACTTTAACGCTCGAGCTTTGCGCTTAAACGCGGGAGAAGAAAACACAAAGGAGACGAGCTCGCGGAAGCTCGCAGACAGCGAGACGGCGAGGTTGAGTCTGTAAGGTTCTCATGTGTCGTTTAAGAGCGCAGCTCCGCTCGAGCGCCGCTCATTGAACTCAGTGTTTGAAAGACTGTACATCCGCTCGTAGAAATGGCAGAAACCGCTCCAGCTGCTGCCGCGGCGCCGGCCAAAGCGCCCAAGAAGAAGCCCGCCGCTAAAGCCAAGAAAACGGGTCCAGGCGTCGGTGAACTGATCGTCAAAGCCGTGTCCGCGTCCAAGGAGAGGAGCGGCGTGTCTCTCGCCGCCCTGAAGAAAGCTCTCGCCGCCGGCGGCTACGACGTGGAGAAGAACAACTCCCGCGTCAAGCTCGCCATCAAGAGCCTGGTGACTAAAGGCACCCTGCTGCAGGTCAAAGGGACCGGCGCCTCCGGCTCCTTCAAGATCAGCAAGAAGCAAGCCGAGACCAAGAAGAAACCGGCCAAGAAAGTGGCTCCAAAAGCCAAGAAGCCCGCGGCCAAGAAACCCGCTGCTGCCAAGAAGCCCAAGAGCGCAGCGGCCAAGAAGCCCGCCGCTAAGAAATCGCCCAAGAAGGCCAAGAAACCCGCCGCCGCAGCCGCTAAGAAAGTGACGAAGAGCCCCAAGAAGGCCAAGAAGCCGGCAGCGCCCAAGAAAGCAGCCAAGAGCCCCAAAAAGACCAAGGCCGCCAAACCCAAAGCGGCAAAACCTAAAGCGGCTAAGCCTAAAGCAGCGAAGCCTAAAAAGGCAGCTCCCAAGAAGAAATAAAAATCTTCTGCTGTGTTTCCCAAAGGCTCTTTTCAGAGCCACCCACTAACTCTAAAGAAAGAGCAGAAACATACAAAAACTACTCTCTCTCTCCAAAGCAGACTTTTATTAGATTGTATGTGTATTCGATTCCGGAGAAAATGTTCTAAAATCTAGTTAAACTAACTTATAAAGACAATATTTGGTAAACGGTTATCCATCAGTCAACTGACAGATGATAAAAGTCATGAAAAACATTGACCAACTTCCAAAAGTTTACAGCATTTAAACAAGTCATCTTAAAAGAGACACTTCTCAATACTATAAACCTATAAATAATACCATATATATTTATATACAACAATTAAATTGAACTTTGGGGGTTCACCAGTTGGTGTTTGAGCAAGACACATCAGAGAATTAAAAACGAAAAAGAAAAAAAAAAGCTTTACTCGACCAAAAACAATCATATTTTCTGTCGTGTGTTTAGTCTGCAGCACAATCTGTCCCCAGCTGAGGAGGCGTGGCTTTGACGTGAGCGTTGGAGGGAAGATCAGCGATTGGTTTAGAATCTTACACGACTCTAAACCAATGGGCGACTGGCACGCTCGTTTAAAAGTAACATTTGGGGCTCACGAGCTCATCTTTTCAACTCGTTGAACTGCTTGCAACCGAAAATGAGCGGCAGAGGAAAAACCGGAGGAAAAGCCCGAGCCAAGGCTAAGACTCGCTCGTCCAGGGCAGGCCTGCAGTTCCCCGTCGGTCGTGTTCACAGACTCCTCCGCAAAGGAAACTACGGAGAGCGTGTCGGTGCCGGTGCTCCCGTCTATCTGGCGGCTGTGCTCGAGTACCTGACCGCTGAGATCCTGGAGTTGGCCGGAAACGCCGCTCGGGACAACAAGAAGACCCGTATCATTCCCCGTCACCTGCAGCTGGCGGTGCGCAACGACGAGGAGCTGAACAAACTCCTGGGCGGAGTGACCATCGCTCAGGGCGGCGTGCTGCCCAACATCCAGGCCGTGCTGCTGCCCAAGAAGACCGAGAAACCCGCCAAGACCAAGTGAACGGGCTCCGGTCTGCTTCTCCGACACAAAGGCTCTTTTAAGAGCCACCCACTTCATCTCAGAGAGAGCTGTTTTTGTGTGTGTGCTGTACAGACTTAAATCCAAAAACATCAATCAAACGATTTCAGTACAAAAGCAGTATAAAACACAAGTAAACGCTACAGATGGATGCTGTCAAAACGTATGAATTGGTCCAAATACACTTATACGCTCACTGTTGATGTCTGTGTCTATATGAAAACCCATCTCCATACAAACAAAAAATGTGTATTACATTTTAGGAGGTTCTTCCATGATCTGTCCAGGATAGTGTTTCTCATTTATCCACTATTATTGTTTTCTTGTTAACTAACACGTTCTGGTAAAATCTAGTTGATTGTACAGTGTGTGATTGTGATCAAATCCCTGTCGTTTAGGAATAAGTCTCTGTGTGTTTGGATCACGATCTTTATCAAAAATATGAGTCTAGTGTTTGTGTTCTCTGTCATTTGTACCAGACCTCAAAAGTAACCTCACTTCTAATAATGTGTTCAAATAAGTAAGTTGGAAAGAAAAGGCAAAAGTAAAGAGGAACACTTTTGATAGTACTGCCTTTTTAATGTCATTGTACTGTTTTGCTAATGAACTTTGATTCTATAAATGATGTAAGAATAAATTATATATAAAGTCATAAACAGAACAACGCAGTTTGAGCGGGAAACACAAACGGCTCCATTCGAAAACAGAAGCGCAGTCATTGGCTAGCAGTCATACGCAGATGTCACAGACCAGCCAATCAGAAGCCTCGGAACGTCGTGACATCATTAGCTCGTGTCGGTCTACGCTTTAAAAGCTGACGCGAAAGTTTGAAAACCTATTCTGTACGTGTTAGAACAGAGGAGGAAGGCTATCTCAGTCATGGCGAGAACCAAGCAGACAGCTCGTAAATCCACCGGCGGTAAAGCCCCGAGGAAGCAGCTCGCTACTAAAGCCGCCCGAAAGAGCGCCCCTGCCACCGGCGGCGTCAAGAAGCCCCATCGTTACAGGCCCGGGACCGTGGCTCTCCGAGAGATCCGCCGTTATCAGAAGTCCACCGAGCTGCTGATCCGCAAGCTGCCTTTCCAGCGCTTGGTGCGAGAAATCGCGCAGGATTTCAAGACGGACCTGCGCTTCCAGAGCTCCGCCGTCATGGCCCTGCAGGAGGCCAGCGAGGCTTATTTGGTCGGTCTGTTTGAGGACACCAATCTGTGCGCCATCCACGCCAAGAGAGTCACCATCATGCCCAAAGACATCCAGCTGGCCCGCCGCATCCGAGGAGAGCGCGCTTAAACCCGCCGCTGCGTCACACCCCAAAGGCTCTTTTAAGAGCCACAACTACACTGAACGACGCTTTTCCACTTTAACTGAAACCGTGTCTGTAGTTGATAACAGTTTGGCTATGTTTAAATTAAGTGTTTAAAGTTCATCAATTTTAGACGAAGCTAAAATAAATGAATTGCAAAAACTGCTTTTCAAAGAAATATTTTCTATCTTTATGTATTTATTTGATTGGCTTTTAACCACTTATATAGCTCTATATTCCACAGACATTACTATTATTTAAAAGAAAACATGGGTTGTTTCAAATCTTTACGTGTCATTTTAAGCACACCAGGATTTTTTTAAATATATCTATATTAAAGTACACATGAATATATTTAAACAGAACTATATTTTTGTAAAATAAATCGAAATTACATATAACACAAAGCTATTTTCTGAAAAGTTATCCCTGGAGAGTCTTTGGTCACTTACTCTCCTCCTCAACTTACTTTTAGGACAAAATACACACGTCTTCTTCCAGACAGATTTATAATATTTTCTGTTTTGGGAAATTCTTATTCTCTGTTAAAAGGTAAATGTAATAGTGCATATTTAATATAAAAGCGTCTGTCAAATGAATACATGTAAATAATATTTTGGTATGTTTCACAGACCATGTTAGTTAACTGAATCTTAACATACGTTTAAATACGAGAGAAAGGACAGACATCGACAGATCAAGTTTAAAGAGTTAAAACACATTGTTTCCTGTGGGGGAGGGGCGAGTCACGTGACGCTGAGCTGGTTTCAGTTAGGTCCTGTAAGATGATATAAAAGGCTTCTCTGTAGCGCTTTACTCCACTGTCGTTTTCACCTTTAGCTTGAAATAAAAAGCTTGTCGATCATGTCTGGAAGAGGCAAAGGCGGTAAAGGACTCGGGAAAGGAGGCGCTAAGCGTCACCGTAAAGTGCTGCGCGATAACATCCAGGGAATCACCAAACCCGCCATTCGTCGTCTCGCTCGCCGCGGCGGAGTCAAGCGTATCTCCGGTCTGATCTACGAGGAGACCCGCGGGGTGTTGAAGGTTTTCCTGGAGAACGTTATCCGGGATGCCGTCACCTACACCGAGCACGCCAAGAGAAAGACCGTCACCGCCATGGACGTAGTGTACGCGCTCAAACGACAGGGACGCACCTTGTACGGCTTCGGAGGATAAACGCCTTCAATCTCCACAAACACAACGGCTCTTTTAAGAGCCACCCACACTCTCACACAAAGAGACAAACACTAAATTATTAATGCGTTTTTTTGTTTTGAACTACGTGCATTCAGAAATCATAAAAAATCGTGTTATATTTTATAGTGGGATCACTAACTTCCCAACATGTTATAACCGCTTCTTTAACGGAGAATGTTTTCGAAGTTTGTGTTCTGTATGGTTCAATGTAACAAAACCAAGTTATAAACCCTAAAATTCACTGAAAGCTAATTAAACTTCATTCAAACACATCACGACAGTAAAAAGTTGTTCAGTACAGGAATGAAAGAACAAAAAAATATTTTCTGTGCAAATGTTGTGAATAAATTATATTTAATGTTTTTAAATTCGGGGCAATGAGTTAAAGCAGCGTTTTAACACTGAACCTGTAACAATGAAAATCAACATATTTAAGACTGAAAAATGTATATTATTACACTTAATTTCTATTTAAAAATCGTCATGATATAATTTGAATTTGAATTACTGCAAAAATAATACCAAATCCTCTTTTACAGTGTTTTGAGTCGATTATTTAGCGTTTTTTAATGTCATTTATAAAATAAACAGTATCTAATAATTATTGTTTTTTTATTCCAAAATTCAACAAGTCTAAGAGTTTTTAAATTACACTCCCTGTGTGAAATATGTTAAGAAAAAGAGCGGGAATAGAGACAAATGAAAGTCACGTGGGAGCGGAGGGCGGGGCTATAATTCCTCGCGCGTGGTTGTTCTCGGAGTCGTCCAATCACTGTCGCGCAGGTCCGTGGTGACGCGCCAATCAGAAGGTTCCTCGCGTCTGTGTAAATTAGCATAGAGGAGCGAATAAACGTCTCTACCCGCCTCTTCTCGAGCACTGATCGTCAGCGTCATCATGCCTGAACCCGCCAAGTCCGCGCCCAAGAAAGGCTCCAAAAAGGCCGTCACAAAGACCGCCGGTAAAGGAGGAAAGAAGCGCAGAAAGAGCAGGAAGGAGAGCTACGCTATCTACGTCTACAAAGTCCTGAAGCAGGTTCATCCCGACACCGGGATCTCTTCCAAGGCGATGGGGATCATGAACTCTTTCGTCAACGACATCTTCGAGCGCATCGCCGGTGAAGCGTCTCGTCTCGCTCACTACAACAAGCGCTCCACCATCACTTCCAGAGAGATCCAGACCGCCGTGCGTCTGCTGCTGCCCGGGGAGCTGGCCAAACACGCCGTGTCTGAGGGCACCAAGGCCGTGACCAAGTACACCAGCTCCAAGTAGAGCAGCCCAGACCCACGAACCACAAAGGCTCTTTTAAGAGCCACCCAACTACTCCGCAAAAGAGCTTCTGATGTTGTCGTTGAATGGCTAATCTTCTAGTTAGTTCAATTTACTAAACGATTATGCTCCATAGTTTTGTTTTTTTGTTTTCCGTTGTTGTTATCAAATATAAGCAGCTGTTATCATGGTGTAAAATAAGCAGTATGTATGCGTTTTTGTTACTCTTATTGTTTTATGCTTTTGGTGTTATTCTGCACCAATTGTGTAAAAGATGTAGACTAATCACTAAAAAGCTGGGAGTTTCTGCTCATGCTTTTTATTTTTTTATGTCTTGAAAGCTGTTTAAGCTTTTTAGGCATCGGTAAGAAGTGTTCCAGAGATCGTCCCAAATATTTTATTAAAGATAAAAAAACATTTTACAGGTATTTTCATTTGTCTAAAACTGATTGCCCTGTCTAACTTGCAGTGAAACTTGTTTTGTTTTATTGTATTAAAGGACAATGAGCAAATGAAACCCGTCTACCCAGAAGCCTCTACGACTTTGGTAAACTTTCTCTTTCAGTGAAGCTGTGGTCAGAAAGTCCAGGAGGGCTCTCATTTAAGCGTGTTTTGTTCCTGATTTTAAGACGATTTGGTATTTTTCGTCTCCGATCGCAGTTTTCATGTCATCTGCTATGGGCTCCACCAGCGAGACTTTTCTGATCAGCTCTGTCCTGTGCTTCTCCACAAACTCAGCTCCTGCAGACACACAAAAACGGCTGCCTTTCTTCAATGTCGCTCGAAACCAAACACTTTATAGCGCACTTACTTGTAGACAGTGATATATGGACTCACCGGTTCTGCATCTCTCTTGTTTTTGTGCGGCCCCAGCCTCGCCTGTAGTCCGACCTGCGTGAAGACGTAGAATTAATGTTTTTCGATCCGCTTCGGAAGTTGTATGTTTTTTATTCAGCTGGCGTTTCCTCACAAACACGATTTCTCACTAAAGATATTAAAGAGTTTTTCATTCATTTCTTTATCGGTGGATTTAGGGTCCATGCGGTGACAGCACAAAGCATGGTCAATTTTTAACCGTTGTATATATCTGTTTCGTATGAAATGCATTTACACAGCTTCTCGTGCAGATCCATCTTCTTCATCTTTGCCAAGACGAGCAGAGTGAGCTTCACCGCTCCGTCGCGTCGATAGCTTTGAATCAAACGCTCCACGACCTCAAACCTTTTCTTTTATCCAAATGGCTTTTGGGGATTTTGAAGTCATTTACGCCTTGAAATAAGTGCCATTTAAATAACTCCATCTCCTCAGAGTCCAGGTCCTCCAGACACTCCAGCAGGACTTTGTGAGGTCCCATGCCGGATTACTGTTAATGAGATAAACGTTCATCTGAAACTTTACGAAACTGAAGAACAGAAAGCCAAATTCGACCTCCTCTTTTCGTTTTGCTTGTTTCTTCTGGCCTCTCCAGTGAAGAAACATGACAGCAAGAATATACTGCAGATACCCTCCAGAAAACAGATCATGCAAGTCGTTTCTTTTGTTTAGAAATGGTATAAATGTATGAGACGAGAGCGGCCTTTTACTCCACACACAGTAATAACTCTAAAAATAATGATGCTGTTGCTTTCATTTATTTTTAAATAATGTCTAAAGTTAATACGTGTTCAAAACAACAACATCAGCAAAGTACTATATTCTGCTTATTCTGAGCAGATGTTTTGGAAAGTGCCTCCATCTAGAGGTTCACAGGAGAATAACATCCCTTTAACCCTCTGGACCTCAAACTGTCGGTATTCATATATTATACATGCATTAAAGAACATCAATCATCCATTAATTAACAATGGAAACCAACAACAATAAAAATGAAAAAGTTTATTGAGTGTTTTGGGAGAAGATTTAGTGAACTATTAACAAGTCAATACGATAGGGACTGTTCAAGTTTCCATTGAAACCAATAAAATCCACACAATAACCATAAAACTATTTTAACTATATAAACTATGTTTTGTTTTTCTCGTTTTGAAGAAACTACGATCGGAGTCCAGTCTGTGTCTAACTTCACTGAAGCCTCTTCTACTCACCAGGCCTTACATTATCCTTCAGAAATTATTATTATTATTATTATTATTATTTTATTTTTTTTAATGTGTTATTATTTATATTATTATTATTGCTGTTTTAAATGATTTGTTATTCTTATTTTATTTTTACAATATACATTACTGGGACTTATTTATATTGACCTGTTCTGGAAAAAGGAGTATCGGTGCATCCTTACTTATATTGTTTTTTTCAAGTTTTAAACAGTATTTGAACCATTTTCCATATTTAATTTCTGATTGAAAAAAAAAAAAGAAAAGAGCGAGAAGTATGCAATGCAAAAGCACTCAGACCGGAGTGTCATGTGAGGTGAGTACCTCCCCTGGAAGATGCTCCAGGTATTAGACGCCAGACGCTAGTGAGGGATCATAACTGCGTCGTCTTAGCAGACAGGTCTTAAGAAACTCTGCAGCTGTCATCATGTCCAGGAATAAAACCACGGAGACCTCCAATGAAAACAGGTCAGTGGCATTTAGACACTTTCTCTGGAAACTTTTAATTCAAATATGCCTGGTTTCAGCTGTAGTCTGCTACTTAGGGAACATGTTTATAGTCAAGGAGCGCAGATCAGTGTGTCAATGATTACACTGAACGGTCTATATGTAGAGCCACACTGTAATAAATAAATAGATAATCTTCAAATGTATATTTTAGTTCGGACACGCTCCATGTAGAGAGAGCAGAAAGTCCTTCTCAACAGAGCGGAGGAATAACTGAAGTCCATATTAAAGTGTATACTACCTATAATACATTTACCATTGATAATTATTATTATTATTATCTTTACTGTAAACACTTTATTGTTCCTATCGTATATATATAGCAGTTAAGGGTGGAAGTTTAATTTGCACGACAAGTTTAAGCAAGATAAGCATCTGATGGATGTCACTCAAACAACACTGAGAGAAAAGTTCCACAGAAAACGGAAAATTACACTATAATTTATTTACTCGTAAAAAACAATCCAAACATAGTTTTCCGTTTAGATCATCGCCATCCTTCGGTGTTTTAATGAGTTATGCCTTCCGTGTCAAAGGTGCCAAAAAGTGTTGTGATTTGTCTGTGTGTGTTTTAACAGACAGGCATGGCATCTCTGCTTGTTTACAGTCAGCAGCTTAGCATAGCAGAGCATTCAGAGGGTTCTGGAGAAGTGCACAGACATGAACAAACTTCTTCAGAAATCACACCTCAGACAGGTCTAACGGGTTTTTACTAATATGCCCTTTTATATGTAAATAGGATGAAAGTAACATGCCAGCGGATGCTGCTTGTCTAAACTGCTCAGTCTAGTCTTAGTTAGCGATTTCAATTGTCTTCATCTAAACATTTAGATGTTTTACTGTATGCTTAGTTTACTTCTTCAACATTTTAAATAAATGATCAAAAATAATCACATGACTTTTTGTGTTTAAAAACAGTCAAAATGTAACAGGATAGATATATATATATATATATATATATATATATATATATATATATATATATATATATATATATATATTATATAAACACGTTTTGATTGATGGAAGTAGACAAGCATTGGACCAATGCAAGCATCTCCAGTTTATGAATATATGAGTCTTTGAGGGAACGAGACACTAAAACGCTAAAAATATATTCAATGTTCTGAGTTTTAGAAACCGGGCTGTTGGACACGTCCCAAATGGAGTCTTCACCAGTTATACATTTCCTTAGCTGCGTTAATATGTTTCTCCCACAATGCATAAACCAGCGCATTATCTTATGAGTCGCGTGGTGCAAATTGTCCTGCTCTTGCAGAATATCATTTGGACATTTCTATGGCACAAATGCATTTCTTGATAGAAACATTTAAAGCATGCATTCCCGACACGAGTATGCACCTATAAACCATTTAATGCTTATTCAAAAGACATGCATAATGAGTGATTGGAACATGATTGTCAAATGTGTGCGTTACATACGTGATAAGTCATTTTAGCACCACTTCTGTGTATATACACATGGCAGGTGCCATTCTGTGATTGTGAGGATGTTCTGAGGAACAAAGAGGTCAGAAGGTCTCGTAAGGAATATAGTCTGGTTCTTGTCTTCTAGGTCGGGGGATTCAATCAAAGGAAGTCTTTAGCGTGTGATTTACTTGTCTTTTTTTTATCTTTCTAGTGTTGCTCGGGTTAAAGACTATTTCTATATATACATATATTATATATTAAGTGTTTATTGTCCAAGCATCTCAGCACATAACTGAAGTGAGGTGTTGTGTTCTGTCTGTCGCAGGGATTCAGCAGCAAACTTATTACATTTACAGCACTTCGGGAAAATGCAGACCAGATCTCGTATATCCGACTTACTGAAACTATATTAAACTGCTTCCACAAACGCTTACTTTTTGTTGTTTTCACTTCAGACCACCTGTCACTTATTTAGTGGCCTTGAATGACAAGTTGCAGATGAATGCAGACAAAGTGGAGAAAAACATCATTGACGCACAACATAATCTCAACAAGGTAAGAACATACTCTTCATCGATGAATAAAATTATAAACCGTCTGTTGAAGACAACATGCTTGTTGCTACAGGTAATGGGAGTCTGCCAAAATATTTTTCGTCATTGTTTAAGAGCAACATTCTTGTTGCTTAAGGGCACACAAAGGGGTTACACAAAACCTGCATGAGCCCAAAGGATACAAAGACTTTCATTAAATTGGGCCAAACAGTTCATACTCAAAGCTTTATCAACCTCTGGTTGGCATACATTGTCAACGGATTCACATATCGATCGATAATATAATATATACAAGAGTGTGATTCTTATGAATAATTGAGTGAGCTGGTCAGGGTCACCCCGGTTATTAAATGCAGTAGAGACGTGCATTCGGTATCTGTCTGGTGTTGAGGTTATTCTAAACTATTCTACTGAATCTACTGAACAAATGAGCCAATAGTCAAACACAAGAGGGGTGTGAGCAGTCTGCTAGCGTGAGCTGTATACACCGGGCATGTTTAGACAGCATGGGCCCCACAGGAGTATTTTTGTGGTCATACAAGTTTGGAAGTTTTGCTTTAACGGCTGTCACATACTTACACTAAATTGCACTGCTCTTTGCCGCCTCTAGGATATCAAGAGGATTAATGAGGAGAAGCAGCCCCTGTACCGAGATTACATCAACAAGACAATCCTGAACTCGTTAGATCTGCTGAATTCTCTGAATAGAGATGCTGCTGAAGCCTCTCGGTTGAAGCACCCTCATTCTGAGATGATTGAGATGGAGTGAGTACAAACCTCAGAGCGCTTTCTATGTATATCCAATCACATCTCACGCTTTTTATCATGCAAGCGGAATCAGATGCTGTGAATATGGTTTTGTGGAATTTCTCGTGCTTTTTTTCTACTCAAGTGTGAAACAGCTGCGAGAGCGTGTGATGAAGCTCCGCGAGGAATATGATCGCATTTACAAAGCCTCCCCCACCGGCAAGATTCATATGAAACTGGTATGTATATAAACATAGCTCTCTTTATTTCTTTCCTTGGAGTGTATGGTTTCAAATTTAAAAGATTCAGGCAGCGGTGGGGAACTGAAGCTTTGTGAACCAGTGAAGCTTTCAACACAATTGTATTGGAAAAAGATTCAGTACACAAAGATTTTTAGCATGTTTACGTTGCAGCCATCTAGTGGTCCTAAAAATGAATATCACCATTCCGAAGTGCTACGTTTCATTACACGACCGGTCCTGCAACTGATTCTGTTTTTAATGAATGCAAATAATGGTCACTGTCAAAGTCATTCGTTTGTATCAGCATACTGGTAATAAAATAAGTGAAACATAAAATGCATTTTTTTAGCCATAGACTAACCACAAGGTCTACACTTCATCATAACGGTAAACGTAATTGGTTTGTGTTGGCCCAACAAAAACGGTTTAAGTTAACTTAACATTTTACAAAATTTACATTAAACATAAGAAAACTGAATGCAAATGCCAACTGCGTAAAAATAAATAAATAAATAACAAAAACAAACAAACAATTGATTTGTATTGTTTTGGCTTATTTTAAGTAAACTAAACTAAAAACACTGTTAGTCATGACTTAATGCAGCCCTGCAGAAAGGAGTTAAAGCTCTCTGTGATTGGTTATGTCACTCAAGTGACTTTGATTTTCTTTATTTAATGATTATTTTTCTCCCGCTCAGGATGAATCTGAATGGGAACTTCAACGACCTTCTGAGGTCGCAACAGATGCAGATATCAAGTACAGGTACAGAAAGAAGCCTTAATGAAATCATACATCCTTGTAACTCTGAGAGCATCTTCATCATGTTCTGTCGGGGTTTTCAGTGTCAGCTCCTCTGAAGGACAGCATGAATGTTCAGAGACTGGCCTCCGCTGGAGCTCTGAGAGCGATGTGACTTTGGAGTATCGCTTTGTTGACTGGAAATCACTAAGTAAATCTATTTTAAAGAAATACAAGCCATGTGGACCTTTGATGGACATCACTGTAACCTCTGGCAGACTGGAGGAAGTTCAGCTACCTCACTGCGTCTGTGTAGGTGAGGCATGTTTTACATTTCAACGTGTACTTTTCATCAGAGTACACTTTTTTGAGCCGGGTGTGAGCTCTTGTTTTTGAAGGCTTTGTTACCTCAACCAACATTACTGTCCACAGATTCTTCCTCGAATGATGTAGTGAAAGCTCTTCATGTGAAGGACGGTAACGTTTCATTGGAAACGTGTGAACTGAGCGGATTCCATGCCAAGCTTGTCAATCCCACCTTCTCGTTTTTGGCCATTGTTGTAGAGGTGCAGCAGTACCTCAAAATGAAATTTCACTGTGAGACTTTGGTTTATCGCAACACAACATCTCCCCTCAACTTTCATGTGTACCTGATTTTAAAGGATAAAAAACTGAAGAAGGTAAAATCGAATGTTAAGTTGTATGCACCATATGACCATATACACTCTCTGTCACTGGGGCAGTCACTTCTCAAGATACACTTTTGGCTCAAAATACAAATATGTACCTTCAAGGTACCAAAATGGACCCTTTTGAAGGTACCACCCCAGTTACAGCTTTTGAATCTTTATTTCTGAGAGTGTATGATCTTGTATTCAGATTTTTATTTAATCAGCCATTTATCAGATGATTTTATTTGAAGTGCAAATAACCAAACTGTATTAAAGGCTAATGCACATTTTTGTCATTATATTCCTTCCGGGATGCTCTAAGCAAACAAGACAAAAATGATGCAATTTGAAGCCATTGATTAACTTTTAAAGCTAATTAAATGATAATAATAAAATCTGAAATGTGTATGATACATGTAAGTTATAAATGACACTCAACAGGTTGCAGTATTTGAGATTTGAAAGATTATGTATGGATTCAAAACATATCAAATTGTATGGACAATATGAGCAGATTTATTGTTTTTGCTTTTGCAGAAAATAAGTATAATACTACTCCTATTTGCATGTTTAAGTTACAAATAATGATGTCTAACACTGTTAGGAAGTGGAGGAGAAGGAGCAAAACAACATGGAGATTTTAAAACCGACTCCAGATGAAGCCCTTACACTAAATGACAAATACACTCTGGAGACGTCTTGTGTCTCCAAAATCAAACCAGAGGTATACTTGCAAAAGTTTGCTTTTTTATTTGTTTTCATGCCGTCTCTTTCTAAAATGTTTCAATTCGCTTCTTGCCAGAGTTTAAAATTGACACCCGGCAAGAGCAACTTCTTTGATTTGCACCTTAAAGATGAAAAAAAATCCTTTGAACTCAGTATAAAGACAAAAGATGGCCTGAAAGTATGGGACGTCAATATAGAACCAGGTAAACAACCCAAATGAACTTGCAAAACTCACATCTCGATCGGGTATGTTCATTTATTCATTCGTCTGTTTTTGTCTGTGTTCTTTCAGGGGAATTTGACAAAAATTCAGTGTGTAAGTTGAAGTACAGTTTAATGCATCGTACATGCAAAATACACGTACGCTTGCTGTAAATTGATTACTGTTAGAATAATATTTAAGACAAAGAATATTTGAGTAATTTTGGTATTTTTGGCCTTATTTCAGCTGAATGGAGGCAGAAAAAAAGTAAGTGATGGTGACAGTTTATGCATGTATGTCATTTCTAATGCATGTATGTCTGCCGTCTTAACACACTGCACTCACATCTGGTCCGAGATCGTGGAGCATTCTGGTATTTTATCGAGTTATGAGGTTTTTGTTGCTGTGTTATTTGTATGTTATTCCTATATTCTCTTTGTGTGTCCTTCGAGGGAATAGATCAGAGCTGATTTGGCAGTGGTGGCGGCGCTTGCTAGAGACGGCTCGCAGTCCATTTGAAACGTCTCTTCGGTCTCCCAGCAATGAGCTGATGCGACTTCGGCTTGATCAGGCTTTTCAGAGCAGCTTTTCTGCTCTGACAGGTGAGTGTTGGCTTATAGTCAGATTCGGTGTAACTTTAAAAGGTTATTCCAACCCAAAATGAAAGTTTACCCCCATGTTGTGTCATTGTCTAGCTCAGTTTAATTAAATAGGATCTGTGTAATCAAATGGGCAATAATCGCTAGTAATTAAGTGTAACTAACTAAGCAAGCCAGAGGCGACAGCGGCAAGGAACCAGAACTCCATCTGTGACAAAAACCTTGTGAGTCGTTCTGAAATGGCGCGCTGTCTGAAACATGACTCTCTATGCTCGTTTTAAATAGGTATAGAAAGCAGTGCCCGAGTACCAAACGCATTTCGTGATTTTTTTTTTTTTTTGCAGTTAAACATTTAAAACCCTTAAACTTGCCGCTTTTTTAAAAATAGTCCCCTAGAGTTAACCAGTTGAGATTTCCAGTGTTTGAATCCATCCAGCCGATCTGCAGGTATGGCGTTAAGCATAATATTACGTGGCGCCTGAAATTGCTGGGGACTACTTTCAGGTGCTGCTTAATATTAATGCACCTGCTGCAGCCACAGTACACCGTGCAGCATTTTTTTGATTATTACGCCGGAATGAGAGTATAGTTTCTAGTTATATCAGAAACACTTTTCGTTAGCTGCCAGACCAAAGAATCATGTAAAGTTGTTGCATACGCATTATATGGCCAGTTTAGGAGAGACATGCCGTTTTGTTCTTTGCTTTTTGTTTGGTAAGGATCTGTGTATTTTTTTTTTTTTATTGAGGTTAATTGCATTGATTTATTTTTCTTGGTTGTTTTGGGCCTTGAGTCTCTCTGAGACCCACTATAATTTGGTCTTTTATAGTTTTTTGTCATTTATTTATGTTCATCTCGGTCCAGCTCACCAGTCTGCAGACACCGACACAGCACAGACACAAAAAAGATGCAAACGTGGCGAAGGTAAGAAAAAATAAATAATTGAATTAGAACGAAAATAGATCAGGCTGTTTCTATGCGGTTCTTCGCAGTGCTGTTAGTGGCTTTTCACGAAGAGACCACATTTTGTTGATCCAGGAGCTGAGTTTGTGGAGAAGCACAGGACAGAGTTGATCAGAAAGGTCTCGCTGGTGGAGCCAATAGCAGATGACATGAAACCTGTGATCGGAGACGAAAAATACCAAATCGTCATAACATCAGGAACAAAACAAGACAAAATGAGAAAACTTCTGGAATTTCTGACAACACCTAAAATGAAAGATAAACTTTACCAAAGTCTTGTTAAACATGAACAATACGTTGTTGATTTTTTGGAGAATTTTGGGGAGACGGTCTTGAATCCGAATGAATCTTGAAATGAATTAATTCGTTATGGTTTATTTTACAGCAGACAGGTTGTTAGTGATTTAATTTGGCCGGGAGTATAATGAGGTGTGGAATTAAAAGTTTAAGTCACCGTCATTTATATAGCACTTTTAACAATACAGATTACTTAAATCACTCAAATGGTATCAAATAGGAGAAGAGTGTCAGTGATATCAATAATGACAAGATTAAATGCTCAATTTTCAGATATGGCTGGTTTACATACAGAGCTGTGGATTGTTTTTTTCTTTCTCCCTTGTTGTCTGTTTTTACACTCAGTACCAGACAAAAGCTTAAGATTACATACACGCATGTATTTTGTGATTTTGTGTACTTTTGTGCACCTTACTTTTGGGGAGAAAGATTAGCCATTTTTCCAAATTATATCCAGTTGAATGATGCATCTCTGTTTGTGAAAACTAATTCCTTTATGCTCTTGTCCTTGGGAGATATACACGGGTTCATCTACAAATAGAATATGGCAAAACTTATATGTGTGTGTGTGTGTGGAAAAAATCAGCATCTCCAAAAGCTCTGTCAGCAGATGGAAGCATAAAGTGCTCAGAATCACTTGATAGAGGGCTTTATTGACTTTGGACTCGATCGTCAGCAGCCCAAACCATCACTGATTCAGAAACCTCACACTGGACTTCAAGCAGCTCGGGTTCTGGGCCTCTCCAGTCTTCCTCTAAACTCTAGCTCTTGATTGCCACATGAAATATAACATTTACTTTTATCTAAAAAGAGGACCTTGGACCACCGAGTGAAAGTCAAGATATTTTTCTCTGTTAAGATACTTCTGACGTTCGTTCTGTTTCAGAAGTGAACAGTTTGGTACACTCTTTGTGAAACACTCCCAAGTGTTTAAATCAGTTTAGCTTGATAGTATCCTAAAGCTTGCAATCATCCCTGTTGCTTGAACACAGTTTCCTACTAAATTTCTGGAAATAAAAAAATAAAAAAAACACAGCTAAACTGAAGCTAACTTATATAGATCAGACAACAAACGAGCAAACGAGATGATTAATCAACACAGGTGGAAGATAATGAACAAAATCAGGGAACACGGGAAGAACAGAAATAAAACAGGAACATAAACGTGACCCTTCTGCTGTAGGGGTCATTTAATGAAGCGCAAATGTAGATATTATAATATTTTGAGATACTGGATTTTGACTTTCAAGAGCTCTACAGTCTAACATTAAAAGAAACAAACGAACAAAAAAACTTTTACTTAAAGTTTGTTTTACTTAAATTTAAAGTCAATATGAAAGTTTAACTCTTTGAAAATTGAAAATTTTGGAAAATTGGTTGAAATAGTGTTACGCTGTCATTCAGTATAACACAATATTTATGTAAAAAAAAAACAAATACAATTCTGACCTTATTTATTTTCACTTTGTTATTCTTTGTTTTGTCTTTGACCCATATAGTTACACGTTTGTTTTTGTTTAGTTTTTTTTTCCCCTCCAGTTATCTTTTCTCTATATGGATACATTTTTATAATCAACTGCTTTTTTATTATTCACAGTAGCCAAGGTTAGCTTGTTGAGAGAGGATGTAGTAGTTTATCTTTGAATGAGTTTGATGTATCAATAAATACTGGGAAATAATTACAAAACTCTCCATGTTCATTATCATTTCTTATGTATGTATGCAGTTTTTATTCCTAAAGCTCAAATGGTAAAAAACTGCAAATCACAGAAATACAAAGTAAACAGTATACCTTTAAAACACCATACAGGCAATGCATACGTTAGAAGCATGTTATTTGATTTTTGAATGTACAAAAAAAACTGTTATCGTGCACAAATAATTATTTCACTGTAAAATATTTTTCATTGTGTATTTAATAAGAGGGATCTATTGATTAAGGCTAGATGGGATATAACTGTGGCAAAACATAAAAGTGTATACAGCATATACCTGCCAAGGTTTCATAAAATAAACACAAAGCAACAAAAATTGTATATTTTATTGATAACAAATGATTCCTTCCACCAATCAATGTAAATGGTTACCAAGCAAAACAGTTGTACAGTTATAAACTAAAAGTGCAGTAATAAAGTACCAAGTTTGTGCAAACTATTTCCTAGCACTAGTTGAAGGATTGCATTGGGACTGACAGTGGGTACTAAGAAGTGATAAAGTGATAAAGTAAATACTTTTTATAAAAGAAATAAACTGATACAATGTGTACACAGTATTTGTTTCCACACCCACTTAAAAAAGAGGCCCTATACTGATTGAATGAGGTCACAGGTATACAGAACGTCTATAGAGGATTTTGCAATAACTGTGAATATATCTATACGCTTTAATGTTTCATATTGATGTCTTCTTTCCAGAAAGCATATTGAAGAAGAAGAAGATCATTTATTTATTTTTTTCTGATTTTCTCGTTGACTGCCTTCATATAATAAGCTCCAGAAGCTGCAAAGTAATGGGAATAAAACATAAAAACATTGCTGAAAATATATATTTTGAAAACAATCAAACTACATAGTGATAAAATATTCACACACACACACACACACACACGCATACATATATATTGCATTCAACAAGTACTATAATATAACTTACAGTCTGTATATCTGATGTTGTAGGCGACAGGTCCTCTGATATTGAATCCAAGGTAGAAGGACACCTGTCCTTGTTTGCACACACTGGCCCGATTGTGAGAGGCGACTCGAATCTCTTTATCTCCTCTAATGGCAAACACTTGATGTTTTCTGACCTGCCCACTGATACGCTGAAGATCTTTGATTTCTACATTTCCGTCCCCTTCTGCGAGGAGCTCCAGATCGGTTTGACGTAGTTTTGAGGTATGAACGAGTTTCTGCAGTCCCTTTCCTTTCGCAAAGAAGAACAGAGGCACCAGGTAACGAGAATGGAGGTATTTCTGGTACTTAGTCTTGTACGAATGGCGCATTTTTCTGAGACACTTTTCAAGGTTGGGAGGATTTCTGATTCTTGGCTGCATATCATCAGGCCAAAAGAGCAAAAGAACCAAGAGATAAAACTCTGGGCGTCTCTCTTGCATTTCTCTCAACCATAGTTTATGTAAACAGGACTGATACTCTTGTATTTTTTGAAATTGCTCACCAGACTCACTACAGATGATGTTGGCAAGAATGTAGAGAACAGTTTGGATTTCGTTGTCAGTCTGTGGATTTTCAATTTTACCTTTATATTGTTTCAGCACATCGATGTCTGATTTTAGAATACGAAGAAGTTCTCCAGAATACATTTTTTTCTCACCCAGAGTAATTTTATCAGTTTCAAAATGGTGCATATAGCACTCTTCAACATCTCGGCGAATGTAGTCTGGGTCCTCTTTTTCAAAGCTTTGTCTGGAGAACGCCAGGAACCATTCAAAGAAATCATATTTTGTCTCCACATCACCTTTGAGACCATTGATGTATTCCTGTTCAGAGTGTTCAAAAGGCATTTTTGGATGAATAATCTTGCAGACCTGAAGGAACCCAAAGAGACCTCTGTTATTGAATTTGGTGTCATCTCCAGACTCATCTTCAGCTGCTTTTTCTTCATCTTTAAATGCTTTAATGGCAGACTGAGCAATAGACAAACATGCTTTTCTGTCTATGAATGGCTTTTTAGTTTCGTTCAGCAGGTGGTTTTTGTGAACTTGTCCCAAAGTATCCCTGATGTGCGAATTGTTGGGATCTCGTTCAATGGCCTTTTTTGCCCATTTTCTTGCCTCCTCATATTTGTTGTCCTTTTTTACTACAATGTAAAACAAACGTGCAAGTGTTTGAGGATAAAAAGGGTCTTCGGAGAACAATTCCGAGGCCACCTCCAACAAACGAATACAATGGTTATCATTATTTTCTCTTATGATGTCAAGAATCAGTCTGGAAAATTTATCCTTTTCCATCAGAATCTCAAGTCTTACAACTAACATTTTTTTGCAAATTTTTCCAAGATCACTCTCCTTCCCTTTCACCAAGCTGTTCAAGAAGTCAAGAGCTATGTCAGATCTCATCAGTTTGCTCTCAGTGAACATTTTCAGGCAGGCATCAGCGATCATTGGATGTGCCAGGCGTACACATTGGTCTTCTTGTTCTCCTTCTGAGAAAATGACTATGAGATCCATGAAAGGTTTCATTTTTGTTTCCAGAGTAGGGTTTTCCTCATCTGTCTGATCCATGAATTCCTGACAGAAAAGCTTTGACAAGTGTGAACCTGGGACATACGAATTTATCAAAGCCAAAAAACTGAGAAGTCTCGTGTTGCTGGACTCCTTGTGATTTTTAACATATGTTATCATTTCTTCTGTTATCAATTTCTCAACATCCTCTTTCTGGAAACCTCCCCACATGATATTAAATGCATGAAACGTCTGTGACAGTTTCTTTTGATCAATTTCAAGCCTTTTTTGAGCAAAACTATTCTTCTCGTCTGGTAAGAGCTCCATTTTAAGCTTCACGTCGTCTTTTGCTGGAACAGCGTTCTTGCTGACAGCATTGATGACGATGAATGCAGGATGGTCAGCTTGATCAGGACGTTGAAGCTTTGACAGCAGATTCCTTAAAAAGTTGGGTTGGGGTTTAGTATCTTTATGATCCAACAGAAGCAACACAGTGTTTTGGTGTGTTTCATATAAAGCGTGCAGTTCATTTACCATTTTTTCAATCTTTTTTCCAAATATTTCTTTATTTTCTGTGTTATCTGTTTTGAATGGTTCTGTCCAAGTTTCACATATGAACGTTTCACTCAAGTCTGACAGTACCTCCCCAGCTAGGGCCGATCCGCTGCTGTCTTTGTGGTACAGCAGACTTATGATTGTAACTTCCCAGTGACCCTTTCTCTGAAGACGGATCTGTTGAAAAAGCTGTTCCTTGAATGTTTTAATTTCCTCTTCAGAGCATCCTGAAGAAAGGATCATTGTGTCGGTTCGAGTGAAGTCAGTAGGGATGCAATTTAACACGATCACTACTGGCGTGTTAGTGTTGATGCCTCTCTTACGGATTTCATCAATCAGGTTTTCCCAGAGAACATTCTTGATTGGCAGATCATTAATCTTTTCCTTCGTGTCCAGTAACAGCAGCACAGTTTTTCGATCTTGTTTCGCACGTTCTTCACTGGACAACAGAAAAAGGTCCACCACTTGTTTTGACAGCTCTTTAGTGTCTAGATTTGAATCGATCACTCTGGCACATCTGAGATCTTTCCGGAAATCCCAAAGCACCTGCATGGCGAGAGTTGAGCCTCCACTGCCAGGCTGGTACCGTAAAGAAACATCAGTGACGAGACATTGTTTTCTCCTCTTTCTCTCAATCAACTGTTTTAAATCAGAAAAGCCGTCTCTCTTGACCAAAGGTGAATTTTCTTTCTCCACTAAAGTAAGCCACTGTAGCGGGGCTCCTTTAAGAAAGTCAGCCTCATGCTTTCTGGCTTCTTCTGGGTTAATGTCTTCTGTTTCAAACATATCAGACCACACAATGTCGAGACATGAGAGTGAATCTCTAAGTGAAGCTGGAACTGAGATGATTCCGCTTTTGGACGAAGGATTGGAGCACATGACCGATCCTGTGTTAAATTAGTCAATTCACTCTTAATATTATTTTATTTTTATTTATTTATTTTGTAATTAAACCGGAGGTTGAGTACGTTGATGATAACTGATGAGGATTTCTATACTTTCAGCAGAAGGAGAAAAACTCAGAGACCTAGCAGGAGAAGTGACAGCATATCTTACTTATCATATCTTAAAGTAACTGGCAATTAACAAGAGAACAAGCTTTCAGTGAAAACAGCCTCTTAATGTTGGGAGTATATGCAAATAAACAATATGTGTTCTATTCACCAAACTTACATTATCACACAAATTGTTTCATAAATACATGGTTAACTTCAAATTGCATCACACTTCCATTCATTAAATAATACTTTAACTATTACTGGAGTAAATTAAATATACAAAGAATATAGAAAAATAGAAAACAGTATTTTACTTGCAACATACTTTCATAAAACAAAGCACTGGCATAAATATTCTTACCATTCACTTGTAAGAGTTCAGAGGCTGCAACTTCATTTAATAGCAGAGAGGAAAACGCACAGGTTTATAGCTACGGACTGAGCCATCAAGTGTCATAAAGGTATTTCTATGTATAATAAAGTGAAAGTGAATCTCAGTTCTGATGCCAACTCATTGTGTATGCAAAAGTATTAAAATAATAATTCAAAATAGTTTTAGATGCATTGACACATGCTATATATGACACATGCTTATATTAAATTACACATTCTAACTAAACACATACACAAAGACTAAACAAGAAAAGCAGATACGTACGTACAGTATTTACTGTAAAGGGCTGGGTGGCATTTGAGGAGGGTTTTCCTTAAAGCACTGCTTTTCATTTTTCTGAAAATGAAAGTTAGAGCACAAGGTGCCTAACAGGAAGTAATGATATAAGTTTACATGTAAGTAAATCATAATATATAGAATTACATATTATTATTATATTACATATTATAAGTCTAATTATATTCTTACATCTGAATATATAGTTGTAATTCAGAATATATAAAAGTCATTGACGCAAGATCTTGTTCCTTCAAGGAACCAGGGTTATATATGTAACCTGGAGATGTTTTCCAGCATCTGGGGTGAAAACCTTTGAACAGGATAAATATAGTTTTTTTATTTTGTTGAAATTTTATTTGATTTTTTTCCATATAGTACTGTCCCGCGGATGCAACAGAAGATACTTGCATGTTTCCAGAAAAGACAAATTAATTACAATTCGCCTCAATCTTCAAATTTAAAACGTTTTCTCTTCCCGGCTCTTAATGCATCTTCTTTCCTTCTGGTGCATCAGTGAAGGTTTGAACCTTTTTTAATTAGCTGTGTTTTGGTCTCTTAACTCAGTCATACAGTCACTGTTGGAAAGGGTTGAAATATGCTGGAAAACTGAAGAATCTGCAGGACATGGAAGATTTTTCTGAAGGACAGTGCTCAGTTGAACTGTTCAGAACAAACAAGGGATAAACGTCACAAAGCAAAATAACAGTCATAGATCATTTGAGTTAACACACACACACACAAACAAGGGTTCCCAAACTTTTAATAATATTTGCTATAATTGTTTTTGTCTTGTGGTCTGTATATTAACATCTTTTGTGTGATATAACTTACTCTGTATAAAAAAAAAAATCCCTCTCTCGTGTTAAGATGTTTCACAGATTCTCCAAGGGGTGTCCAAACCTTTGCATACCACTCTATATACAAATTTGAGTCATTCTTGAGAAGTGGGACAAAACAGGGTGCGCTACAGTTTCAGTCCATGTGTTCTCATCTTAAATCTTAAAAACCAACTGATGGCAAATTAGCAAAGCTAAAATGCATCAAATAGAAATATACGTGCTGTTCTATATGAAGAGATGGCATTGTATGTGAAAAAGCCCTGCTAATACTGACTTGTTCATCGGTAATTCGCTCCAAAACATGCATAAAAGAAAGCTCCTGAAACACACAGCGCTTCAGAGAAATGTTAAAGAGGCATGAAATGTCATACTGTCCAGCTCTCACTGCTGTCTTCAAGGGTTCACATAGAAACTGTCTGTAAGGCCACACGAGGGCAGCATGAAACAAGAAACCTGTGACTGACGATAGAGTTTAAAAATAGAGTTAATACCTGCTGCATTGTAATTTATTGGATTAGAGGTTAAGGATACAGAGTGCAGTCAGTCTGGTATGTTTCATTGGATCACAATAGTCTTGTGCACTATAGTTTTTATATTCCACAACAAACATACAAAGTGCAAAAAATAGTTATAATATTTCACAATATCACCGTGTGTAGATCAAATGCATGCAGTCATTGAGCAAAATAGACTTGTTTAAAAAGCACGCAACTTATTTTTTCAAGCCCAATGAAATAACTTCATTTGATCAATTCTGAACACATGCAGTCGTGTCGTGCGTTTTATTTCATCACACCATTTCATTGTAAACTTTATCTGGCAGCGACGAGGAAGAACTGGCTCACACAGATCTGTAGGTTAGCAAATATATTTTAATATAGAATATAATATTTATATATTCATTTAAGCACAATGACAAAACGGCATCATTTCCGGTTTAGCCTAATTTACTCCAAGAGAGAAGCCACGTCTGTAGGTATATTTCACAAACAGGTTTCCAGACCGAGTGTCCATCACTTTGTTGCTGCGACATAAAACGAAAAAAAAAAGAAAAGGAAAGCAAACAGAGTCACCGAAGAAATGCTAACAGATTTAACGTTTAATGTCAGAAAAAAAAAGAAAAAAAAACACACTCAGAATGAGAGCATCAGCGATCTGCAAAGCGCTTTTAAGCTAAAGTGACTTAAGAAGCGACTTAGAGAAAAAAAAAAGAGCATCACATCAATAAATAAATATGCAATGACCAAAAAAATGCCAAAACAAAGAAGTCCTTCAGCGAGAGTCTAAAACCAAGCAAAGCTGAATATCTATTTTTATTTCCAAGCAGCTATTCTACTCAACTTCATCACAGCACTGTCACACTCCTGCTCTGCTTCTGTACACACACACACACACTAATCAAGTTGGCACTTTGTCATGAGAGCATGCTTCATTCCTCAGTGTAAACCTTACGAGAATACCTCGGACAGCTCTTCTATATAGCATATATATATATATATATATATATTTTAGACTTTTTTTTTTCTTGCTACAAATGTGCATTATATTATCCATATATGATATGTCTCTCTAATCATCTTCCCATACTCCTGTCCATTTCTAATATAATAATCATCGGTTCTTCAGCTCAAGCAACGTCCACGAGGTCTCTGTCTTTCCACCTCTGTGTTTTAAGAAGAATAGTGAAGAATAGTCAAGAAACAAAGACAAATAAATGAAGTTGCAATGCCTCTGTGTTTGAACCAAGGCCTCTTGATAAAGCATGTGTGGGTGAATCTCACGAAAACAGTCACAAAATACGTCTAGCCCCCAAAAATCATATCATTTTTATTATCACTCACTGTAATTTAGAAAATGAGGAAACTTCATGGAATGTTACTACGCTGTCTTTAACATTTTGAAACAAGCATTCAGAAAATGAACGTTTGTTTTTTGAGCACATTAAACATTAAAGTTTATCCAAAAATCACCAAACACCTGACAGCAGCTACTGAATCACGTATATACTATGAAAGTCAGTTACAGACGTTCTTCAAAATGTCCTCTTTTTGTGAAAGAAGATCGTACGGTTTTGGAACAACTCGACGGAGAGCGAACGTTGATGGAACGTTTCATTTGTATTGAACTATCACTTTTATTAAAATATCTTGTTATCCAACATTCACCAAACGTTCCTTGTTAGCTGGGAATGTAAAATGCCCCTTTCTTCACACACACACACACACACAATAAATAAATCAAATACTTCAAACAAACGGGAGGACAAATGGCCTTCATGGTTTCTTCATGAGATTCACCGTGCTGAACTTATTGAACCGTATTTACTTCCATGATTCCCGTGATCTAAGTATTCTCTGAAGCCCTACAGTCCGCTCTCTCCAACTACACTACATCTCATCCCTCTTTTCACAATCTCAGTAACAGCTCGTTTCACTCTCTACGCAAACCGATCCCACATTTCTCAGTCTCACATTCTGACGGGGAACTCGAAACACGCGCTGAACGAACGGCCCTTAAAGGCATTTCCAGCCAGCGGCCCCTCATCCCAACATTTCACAACATGACAAAGGCGTGGCGGCCAGCACACGCTCGTATTACGCCGAGAAGCTTTACTACGAAATAGAACAAGCATTTGGAACAACACTACAGTAAAATACGAAACGAAAAGAAAGATAAGATGAAAAGACACATACATTACGCTTGTAAAGTTATCAAAACAGAAGATTATAGAAAAGGATCTTGAGCCCGGAGCCCTACGATAAACCCAACGGAACGGACCTGATCTGAGCATTTACACTGATGTCCAGTTAGTAAACACACTCGAGTACACCATTAAATAAATTAATCAATAATAAAACACTTTTATAAATCCACAACATGTCGGTATGTACAACTTAAGAACAAAGCATCGGTCCAAAAAAGAAAGAAAGGAAAAGATATTGCGCGAAAGAGAACGAAGCCTGTTTTTAGGTTTTTGCATTACGGCATAATTTGACAAAAATAAGCGCGTCGTTATTATAAAGCAAAAACCGTATTATAATAATAGAAACCCATTACGTGTTTCACATTATTGTGATGGCTCAAAATAATAAGCTTCACTTTCTCGATGCATTTTTTAAATTCTGAAGTGAATACGTTTGAACAGGATTTACTTTTGTGGCCATTTTAAGTGAAGTGGTACTAGTTTCGGACACGACAGCTAAAAGCAGGACGAAACGCCTCGAGTCGTGTTCCTCTCAGGCCGACGGCGACAAATCTTCAGCATTACGAAGCTTTTGCAGCATTATCAAGGCTGATATGTTTTAACCGTGACATCCAATTGGACAGTCAAATGGCATGATCATGCGTCTATGGCTTCGTTTGGCCGAACACATCGTAACACTTGCATGTACTGTAGTGGTCATCAACAACATCGCAAACGTGTCTGAAGGAGACGCTTATGCACAGTGCCCAATAATCTCTGCATAGAGGACAAGAAGTGGTGTTAAAATAGAGAAAGAAACCACGTGTTCCAGGAAAAGTCATCCGAATGCGCCTCTATCGGTCAAAAAGAAGAAACACGGAAAAGGGCGAGCGATTATAATATGGCTTTTCCGATGTTCTCCAGCGGAGGCGCTGTGTTTTAAAAATACACCTGGTGAATTGATCTCAAGCGCAAAGCACAGTGCTTAACAGAGGCCCTTGATAAGAGACGAATCTACCGATCACGGACGAACCGTACAGACATGCACACGCTACGTGATCGACAGTGACACTGCGATGAAAACCACCGAGAATGACGTGAGCACATCCGAAGCCCTTGGTTGCTGGTCTACGATCGGTTGGTAAAACTAACACGAGCCTATAGAGAGCTGATCTAGACTGAGGATGCAGACTAACTAAACCGACCGGCTAGAATTAATCGACTAATAGAGAAACAAGTCTTTCGGTGCTTCTGATGAGCGTTTGGCCGTGCGTCCGAGAGACACCAGACGGGGAACATCACCACAGTCACAATGTCACACACCGCAAAATTCACAAGATGATATCTGTACACAATCGAGAAACATCAATACATCGAGAACAACAACAACAACAGAAAAAAACTACAATAAATAGAATAATGTACAATCTGTTTTTCGAAGGGATCGTTTGGGACTTGCTGCACCAATTGGGATTTAACGGCATTTGAGAAATGACAAAAAATAACATTCTGTCATTTCTCTACCTTTAGGTTTCTTTTAGCGTTTATTGGACTGGAAAAGGACATACAACGAAAGAGTAAGGAGAGCCCGTCAAACTCATGGATGTCGAAACGACCAGTGTCGTGTCAGAAAGAAATGAACAAACCCAAATATGTTTCAAATTGACATACGTTTAAATATTCTTAGGTTTGACACTAAATGCTGTCGGTTCTTGTGTGTAGATCAAATGTGATAAACTGTGTTAAAATATGTAGAAGTGCAAATGAGATCTGTCAACATTTATTTCTGCTACAAAACAAATATTAAAAAAAGTAATTCCTCCTTTTTATCTCACAATTCTGACTTTTTTTCAATATTCAAAGTTTCTAGCTCACAAGTCGATAAATTGGAATTTAGAGTTTAACAATTAAACTAAAATGAAACCTTAACTCAGAGTTATGTTATGTATTTTCTTTTTATACATGATACATTTTATCAGTTTTTTTTTTGCGAAATTCCAATATTTGTTTTTCAGAGTTGTGAATGTGCGGTTCTGAATTTCTATCTAAAAATTCGGACTATTTTTAAAGTCAGAATTGTGCGATAAAAACTCGTTTGGTTTTCACAACTGCCTTTTTAAAACACGCACACACACACGCACGCACACACACACACACGCACGCACGCACACGCACACACACACACACACACACACATATTTATTTCATGGCAGAAATAAGCATCTACAGATATGAGTGTGACTTTTATTGTACGGAAGAGATCGTTTAGGACTAGGCTGGCAGCGACAGAAATAAACTTTACTAATAAATCACTGATCTAAACCTTTTTTACAGTCCTCAGAAATCCACAGTCACCTTTTTTCGAGTTTAAAAGGGCCACGAATGTTCACGGCCGATCGCCATGCGGCTTTTCAAAACATCCCAGACTTTTCTAAATGCGTGGTTCCAGATTGAAGGTAAGGTTTTGCAGAGGTCTCGCAGCGCTTTTGCTTCGATTCGACAAAATCACAACAGAATAATAGAGAGTTCCCGAAGCAGCTCGGTGCGTGCGGCCCTCGTGCGTGGGTGGAAATAAAAAACACGCAAGGCATGTCCTCAATAACCGCTCCGGCTTTATCGCATGAAAACAACAGTCTGCAGGGGCAGAGCCACGACACAGTGATCGAGCAAATTTAGAGTCGCGTTGAAACAGTCTTTCAGCAGATGGTGCGAATAAAAGGCGAAGAAATATCACAATCAGTCAATATTTGTAAACGCAGCACAATCTTAATATGCTGTGTTAGGATGAAAGATAGATAAAAATATACTGAAACAGCTAAAAGTGATCCGTACAGAGTTTTGGCCACATATCGAGCGCTGCAGTTTATGGATAGTAGTTTACCGTCTCATTAATATATATTTATTTATTTTTAAACCATACGTGTGACATAAACATCCCTGTTTTAGTTGCAGCTGTTTCCTACCCTCTATAAGTATATAAATGATCAGCTAAAAATATATGTGATATCATCCTAATGTTTCATATAATGGCATACCGAGGCATCTGAATAAATAATTCACAGTAGAAGTAGTCAAATTGAGCAATTTAAAGTTTTAACAAAAATATATGCCTTCTATTTCCTGATGCAAATACTGCAGAAATGGAGCTAAAGTTTTACTAAACACATATTGAGATTTTTTTTTTTTGGAATTTCCCAAGGATTTTGTGTTCTACCACGTTCTAATCATCCACAAACAGTGCTTTTAGGCCTGTTACACATTTAATAACAGAAGATAAACATCTAATTATGTCTCCCAAGCAATTCTGAGAAACTTCATTTATGCTAATATATAAGACCGCTGCCGTTTGATACGAAGCAGCATTTCTTCTAGAACCGATAATTTGACAAACTATATTTCCTAGAAGTATGACATACAGAAATATAAAAAGCGATATTAATTCTCTACTAGGTAATTGCATACCCTGCAATAATGCATTTCGTTTCTAAAGAAGGCAAATATTGGCTTTCTAAGTGGCAATCACACAAATTCAGAGGCGAACCCTCTGTAACACTTTTAAATGTCGATATGAGTCGAGTTTTAAAGGGAATGTACCGACCTCGAGTCTACCTGCGGTACTAACCAGGGAATAAATGTGTCTAAAGGAACAGCGATCAGTGGCTAAACCGGTTTCTCTACTAGACTCACACTAGTTCACCAAGTTAAGATCTGACCAAAGTTACGATCCCACTCAACGCTGTCGAGGGTGCGAATAAACTCTCTCTCACACACATACACGAGCGTCAGCGAACACAGAATGATTGTTTTTCATTCCGACACGCAACCTGACCTACGACCCGATCACTTCTGCAAGTCTGCAAGTCTTTTGGTCGCTGTTTTTTTGTCCATTGCTTTGTCTTCCGTTCAGTTTTCCGTGCCTCCGTGGCGTGGGCGTGGCTGTAAAGCGTCTTGGCGATCCGATTGGCTGCTTGGCGTCTGTTCGGTGGGAGGAGGTGGAGTGGGCGGTGCAGTGGGCGTGGTTTGGTGACGATGGGCAAGATGAAGTTCTGGTGATGAGGAGCAGAGGTCACGAACTTTGACCTCACGCTTTTTTGGGGGGAGGAGCCAGTTTGATAATCTCATCTTCTGACGGTTGGCGAATGATATCTGCGACACAACGGAAAGACGCAAAGACAGCTCTGTTACAGACGAAAAGTAAGTAAAAGACACGGGGACTGTTAAAGAGGAGTGTCGCGTACCCTTGTATTTCTTCGCCGAGGGGATGCGTGTGAGTTTGGTGTCGATCTCGTCGTCTTCGGAGATCTTCAGCACGGTCGTGCGGTACTCGATGACCCGGGTCAGGAGGTCCGGCCGCCGCGAGATCTCAAAGATGTGCTCTATGTAGGACAGGTTATCTGTGCAAGACAAACAGAGAGACGTCTCATCAAACTGAAATCTCGATTAGCTCGTTATTTAAATGAAGGGAAAAGTCATCATGAGGTTACAAAAACTCAAAACTTTCTATCTTGGAATATGAAATATTTAAACCTATTCAGACATGGTGGCTGAAGCAGAAGTGCGCTTCATTCTTTCCCCAACAAACACATCGTTTTCGGGGTTTCCGTGTCCTCACTGTTATACACTATTACATACCTCCTGAATGAGTTTAGAATTACTCGATCAAAAACACAGAAGAAGAAGACGTGTGAAGAAATGCATGGTCACGTATGCAAGCATGCAATATGAAAAATTATGCGATCATCAACAGTAACGCATATAAATGTGTTAGAGATCTTTTTTTTTATAGTCGATCCTGGCTCTTCCAAGAGAGTCCAGTTCCAGTTTCTTGGCTGACCTCTGACCTGTGACTCAAAGCATGACGTAAGCCGCAAACCGCATTCTTTCGACACTTTATTTACTTCTCGTTTTCCACTTTTAATTCATTACCGGTGTTTAGAATTGTTCTATCCTCATTTGTCTATTCTCTTCTGAGCTTCCGATCATACGTCGAGTCAGAGGTCAGAGGTCAGCCAAGAAACCAGAACTCAACTCACAGGCAAACCACAATTTTTTTTTACAAAAACCTATCAATCCACTTCATAAGACGTGTCTTAACCCCATGGTTGGCGTATAGGTTAGTTTTAAAATGAATATATACAATTTATGGAGCTTCAAAATAAGGGCAACGAAGCTTAAAAAGATAAAAAAAGCTTTAAAGTTCTTAAAAAAGAAAGTTATATACACCTAGGATGGTCTTGGGGGTGAGTAAAATATGGTGGGTCAAAAATGTTATAGATTATACATATCAATTTATAGATATCAAACTATAATACTTTTTTTATTTTATTGTAATAATGCGATATTACGTTTTATTTACAATTAGACCAAAAACACATCACATTAAGTTCACACTTAAGTGTATTCTTTAAAAGTATACTATTTCCATAATATGTACTATTTTAAAAGGCAGTTGTGTCAGACATCATTGGTTCATGCTTTCTAATGACAGGATGTCTCAATACTTTGAAAATAAAAAAATATATATTTACATTTTTGTATTTATGTATATATAGAGAGAGGAATATAATCGGTGACTCATAAGTAATCTCTGCCTGACTCATTCACACAGCCTGAAGGAGAGTGAATACATTTTTATTTTAGGAGAAATGTTCGTTTGGCGTCTTCGATTGAGACCAAAGAGGTCATGGTCTGCCTCACCTTGTGCCAGTTTGTCATTTTTCTCCAGGTAACTGAACCAGTCTTTGGAGGAGGTGATGGAGTTGCTCTGGTCTTCAGGGATGTCCTCCTTACAGGCCGACTTCAGCTGCTCCAGGTCTTCATTAGTGATGTTCTCAGACAGATCACTCAACAACGAGCTGTATTCAGACATCCTCTGAGAAAGACACAGAGAGAACAGATAAGCACAAAACACCGTCTGCTCTGCTTCGTATATGAGCATCGTGTGTCATCAGGATACTAGTTTTGTATTTAGTAATACAAAAACTAGTCCCACTTTGTATTAGGTGGCCTTACTATTTACTAACATTTAAATGAATCATTTGGTTCAATGCACATATTGTGTACACGCATGTCTTTATGTTGTATTTATATTTTTAAAAATACCTGTATGTAATTACATTTGTAATTAATTTATGCAGTTACATGCACTGAACTGTTGACCAGTCCCTTCCACCTTAACTCACTCTTAAACCTACCCATACCACCAAACCGGTCCCTAATCTCACCCGAATTCCACCTTAATAGCAGCAGAAGTGTTTTGCAACACAATATGAGCACAGTTAGTGCAATGTACTTAGTTTTTGAAGTAAGTACACAGTAGTTAAGGTCACCTAACATAAAGTGGGACTTTTTTGCAAAAACTCTTTTTACACTATAAAAACTATTTTATGTATTTTTTTTTTGTTTACAAAAAAATGGTATGTAATTTTACAGTAAAATGCTGTTAATTGTACAGTATTTTGAAGTAAATACAACAAATCAGTGTATAATTCATATTGATAATCCCAGAATTCCCTGTGTGACACTCCAAATGTATTTTGCTCATATAATCAACTTTAATACTGTAAAATTACAGGTTTTGGCGGTAAATGTGTTCAGGATTTTTTTACAAATTTATTCTGCGAACCACAGCTGCCACAAAAAGTGCATTTTGTAGTGCTTCTAATTATATATATAAAGACACTCTCCTCTCATGTTACAACTTCTTAGGCCTTAATTTGTGGAAGTGCAATTTAAGACTTTTTAAGACCTATAGAAACCCTGTGAGCTCATGTTTCTAATCATGAATGCTTGGATATATTCAAATATCGCTCTGAAGCCCTCTAAGTGTTTAGTAAGTGGCCAGTCGTGTGTATTGGGACAGACTCTGACAATCTAAGGTCAAGGTTTGTGGTGCGGCGCTCTCTGTCTCCCTCTAGAGGAGCTCACAAACATCACGACTAACCAGCGCAGGATCTTAACACCTCCTCAGACGTTTCTCCTTCGCGACCGGCGCTGCTATCATTATGTTGTCAAAATACAGAGATGTGACATGTTACGCCGTGACCACATTCGCTGTGATGGCAAACAAATCAATCCGAACGCTTCTGCAGTTCCCAGCCCACACGAGGACAGAGGTCTGAGGAAACTGTGCAGGATCCAGAGCCAAGATGGACGCCTCTGTGCTTTTACAATGTATTATTTGTACTGCCGCAGCCGGTTTAACAGAGAAAACATTCCACACTCATCACCCTCAATGTCACTGCTAGAATACAGTGTGTGTGTGTGTGTGTGTGTGATGGAAGAAATAGAAAGAGTGGGAAACATTCGAAGACATCCCATAGACACACACAGTTTTTTCACACAGATTTCACATCCGTACAAAGAGTATTGACACGCTGCTGTTTATCTGTAAAGTGCTCTGATCTGCTGCTGACCTAAATCCAGCGCTGCACTAACAGCAGCCTCCAGCAGGGGACAGAAGACACTGAGAACAATAACACATAAAGACCATGCTAATACACTTTGACACATCTAGTGTCCTGCACTCAGAGCTGCAACAGTCTAATTAGATGTGCAGATTCTGAAGGAAATCTGAAAGAAGGCTGGAAAATGTCCAATGTAGCAGCGAGGTTTTAGATTTGTCTTTTGTTTTTTTGTTGGCAATGTGCAAAAATAAAAGTGAATGCGCAACATGTCTATAAACTCAAGAAAGACGAGGCCAATCGCAAGTCAGTGAGCAAACAGGTGTAAGAGACGCTGATCCACGGAAATTATAGTTATAAAATAAAATAATATAAAAACTGCAGTAAAAATTAATTGAATAATAGTAATAATAATAAACCCTTTAGGCATACCAAGAATAACTAAATAATAAAAAAGACAAAAGCACACAGCATAATCAATAAAATTGTAACCAAAACAGAAAAATATGAAATTGGAATCAAAATATTTTTTGTAAATCTATAACAGTGTGTCAATGCATGCTAAATGAACAATATGCATTTACTGGAATATAAATATTGTCCCTCTAATTGTTAGAGATTTTCTCCTTTTTAACATTGAAATAAATCATAAATACAAAACATAAACTAAGTCTGTACGCTAAGCAGTTCAGGCTAGAAAATTCAACTGCAGGAATAAAGAAAAAGGTAATTTCATAGAGAGCTGTAATTATAGTCATTCACCAAATCAAGATTCTTTACATGAGGAATAATTGCTGTTTGACTGTTGAATCGTTGAAAATGAATGGACACCCAGGAGTTATACCTGAGCTGTGCCGTCGCTTTTAATTTGACGAGTCAATTATTCCACATATATAGCGGTTACTAAACGTCGAGAAATTTTCATAGAAACAGCTCAAGCTGTTTTAAACAATGAAACTTTGCATAACTAGCAACGGCAGTTATACAGCAATAGAAGCAGAGTATATCTCACTTCATTAAATACACAAATAAAGGAGTCATGCATTTCTAGAAGCGCATCAGAATAATCACAAAACATCAAACCACCACGAGAACGACCTTGCAGGGTCCTCTAAGCAACTTGTCCAGTCCAGAGAGAAATTCACTTAGTGAGCTTCATCTGCCTCCCGACAAACAAACCCAGACAATCAGACATAACCCAATCATATCCAGACAAGAAAAACATATCAATTACTGGAAATTCCCAAATATGCTCCGAAAGTCCGAAAGAAATGTAGAACAAGACACACAACATGAATTAAACATCCAGATTCAATCTGTGAATAAATGATTATATGTGACCCTGGAGAACAGGTATTTTTGGAGCAATAGCTAACAATATATTGTACAGGTCAAAATTATAATTTACTATAATTTACTACAATTAGTACATATAGATATCATATACAGAGAGAGATATATGAAGAGCATATATAAAGATATTTTGTAAAATATATCAAAACCTTTTTTTATTAGTAATATGCATTGCTAAGGACTTAATTTGGACAACTTCTCAATTTTTTTGCACCCTCAGATTCTAGATTTTCAAATACAGCCAAATATCATCCTATCCTGACAAAGCATACATCAGTGGAAAGATTATTTATTCAGCTTTCAGATGATGTATTAATTAATGTCCTCGGTATTTGATTGCTGATATGATTGTATCAGATCATGATTTGCTGATTTGACTGAGTCTTCTGACTGACTTTCTGCGCTATTATTTACCACCGCATGAAATTAACCGTTTTTATAGTTGCCATGGAGACGGCTGACTGGATTCGCTATCATACACATCTCTTGAGGGAGTTAAACAAATAGCTTTCCAATTAGTGCTGTTGATATTTAATCATTATTAAAAAAAAAGAAGAAGAATTTTTCCACCTTCAGAAATCTGATCAAGGATTTATTTCTTTTTACAGTAGAGTACTGTAATAATCAGCAACGCAGCAGAAGCTGGGTAAATGTGTTGTTTGTTGGATATGTGTTCCGGCTCGTCTGTATTGTGGGAAGGTTTAAAGGGTGATGTTTAATGATAGTGGAAGCTAATGCAGTTAAAGCACTGAGTGCTCCTCGCTCAGACACGGTAATTGCTTTCAACAGCATCAAAACACAGCAGCGCTAACAGACAGATGCTAACAGACAGACGCTAGCTCTCAGGTACACAATAACACAACAGACAGAGATTACTATTAAACAATCTCGCCGATTAGAAAAGCAGGTATCAATGTAAGGACACTGCAATAAATAAATAGATAAAACCGTTGAGTGTGTTGAGTAATAATTAGATAAAGAGCAGTTAATTCAGCATCACTCACTCACTGAGACAGATCAAAATATTGTTCATCTTTGTTTATTAGAATGGAGATAATTGGAGTATAGATTACATTTTGCAAGATAATAGTATTTAAGTTTTTCTGTTTTACATTTAATTCAATGTATTACTTGCTGCTGTGAAATTCAGTAGCAATTTCTGAGTTTATAAACAATAATCTTTTGACCAAATTTTGAATCAGCTTGCCAAATATAATTGTTGAGATTATAGTTACTAGAATTAACAAATTAATGGTGAAAGGTAAGGATTAATTAATTGATTTATAAACACACAAATTAATAAATTAATTATTGAATCCATTTGGGTTAATTCTGAGGTGGGTGAGCTATCTGTCTGCTGCCGCATCATCTTTAAAGGCTCCATCCTTGCACTACAAGCTTCGCACAACTTCAGCGCTGGTTGGCATGGGGTACTCGGCATTGGGTCATACCATGACGGTGTTACAAACTGCTGAAGGAGCTGGATGAGTGTGATCACATCAGTAGTGATGAGATCACTGAGCTCAGGAGGAGCGCTAAACCTCTCCCTTCGTGCCCCAAAGACAGGGCTCGAGCCATCTGGCAATCGATGGCAGCTATGGTGAAGGTGGAGAGGCATCTTTGGCTGACTTTGCGCTGGGGCTGAGTTCTCTAGTACGCTCTTGCGTGCCAGCACTGGACACATACGTCCTCAGAGCTGCCCTGTGGAGGAGGGTGGACCAATTGTTGGTTCCTTTTCGGGAACGCAAACTGCATCCGAAAACACTATGGGAACACCTTCTGCATGATCACGCTCTGAATCTGCTGTAGAATCTGTCAATGAAAGGGTGCAACGTCATAGGTGGGTGACGTCAGAGACCAGGAAAGCATAAAAAGCTGGCATCGGCTTTCTATCATCTGTGTGTCTGTTACATTTCATGTCCTGTGAGTCTTATTTATTGTTCTGTCCAATACCGGTAAAGTTTGATAAGACCAGCATAAGACAAAGACAAAAGTGCGAGTTACTTTGTGAGCACTGTGTGATCTCTGTGCAAACGTTACATTACTGCCAGAGACACACACGCTCTGCGTGGCTTGCCATGGAGCAAAGTGTGCAGTGGCTCTCTCGAGACATAGCTTGCTCTCTACTCCCAGAAAGCTCTTTTCTCAAGCAAAGAGCCTTCACCAGGCTTCCCTGTACAAGACAGACCTGCTGAAAGAGCAGGATTTCGTGCCTTTGGGTCTTTTTAGCGAAACAACAAGGCTGCGACTGTGGTTGTTGACAGACACATTGGGGCATGTGTGCAAGTGGTGGCATTACATTGTTCCTCATCGCTTTTCAGCTAAGGAGGCTTCTGGGCTGAGCATCCCTTGACGAGTACCATCTTCTCATATCGGGAGGCTCATAAGGACAGCGTCTTGTTTGCGCACCACCCTATGGCAGGTCGGCGTTTCTAATCGACGCTCTTCTTCTAGACCTCAAAGATGAAGCAAGATTTGTGATCTGCATGGCTAAGAGGTCTTAGTCTAAGAAAACCTGACATTAGGCACAGGACTTCTGAGGGCAGACCCCTCTGGAGAAGTGTGGTATCCTCGCTTTCCACTGTGCTCAGTTTACTTTGCCAAGAGACATCAGCTGTGCGTCACCCCTGAGGGGGTCTCTAAAATGGGTAGTTTGTGGTCCTCCTGGTTGTGCGTCATCACAAGTGTCCAAGCTACCATCTCTAAGACACATGTATCTCGACAGGCCCTGCAAACTGTAGAAAATGGCTATTGGCCATAATTGGCCATAATGGCTATAATTCAGTTTACCATTTCACCACCGTCCTTCAGCGCTGTAATTCCCAGTCTGGTAGGACCCCAAGCAGGCTCTGGTTATGACTGTGTCCAATATTAGATTTGCATCTGTTGAATCGCTCAGTCAGTCAGCTAAAGTTCAAGATGCTTACGCTGAGGCAAGCCGATTCACAAATCCAAGGACTAGTTTGTCACAATTGATCTAAAAGATGCATAGTCCCATGTCTCCATCCTTTTATATGACAGGAAGAGGCAGTCACTCACTGTCAAGCAGTTTCAGAGACTGCAAGGTCTGATAGCAGCTGTGTCCACTGTGATAACTTCTGGCTTGCTGTACATGAGACCCCTACAGTGGTGGCTCAAGACCAAGACATATTCCCTGAGGGGAAATACACTCTGAATGATCAGGGTCTCGTGACGGTGTGTTCGCGTGGGAGAAACCTTTGTTTTTGTATCAGGGCCCGGTGCTGGGAGCTCTGTGTCACCAGTTATCATTAACGACGGATGAGTCTCTGTAACGCCATATCACGTAGCACTTCAACTGTCTGGAGATTCTGGCCGCGTTTCAAGCGCTGAAACCCTTTTCCCTTTTCATTGGTGTGCATCTCAGCTTCCCCATGAAGCTAATGCAGGCTTTGCCGCAAGTGCCTTTATGCTTTCGTGGTCTCTGACGTCACCTGCCTATGACATTGCGCCTTTTGGTTGACAGATTCTACAACTGCTTCAAAGGGTGGTCTACCTGCTACCAGACCCTCAGCAGGTGGATTGTGGATGCTATCACCATTTTCTATGAGTCCTCTGGTCTCCCCTCGTTTCTAAGGGTCAAGGCACACTTAACCCAAAGTGTGGCAGCATCCAAGGCCTTTTAATCTGGTGTCTCTATCCAGGACATCTATAACGCTGCAGGGTGGTCCACGCCCTTGACCCGTTTTTTATGGTTTGGACATGCGAGCCACTCCCGTCTCCTCTGTTCTCTCACCCTAGTTGTGCATCACACACACTAGGTAGGGATTAGCAAGTCAAGTTGTGTGGGCATCTCATTGCCCATAAGTGCTTTGACGCAGCTAAAGTTCCTGAAGAGGAATGTCATCAGGTTAAGTATGTAACCATGGTTCCTCGAGGGAATGCGACCCTGAGTCTTCAGACCACACTTTCGGCATCACTGCCAGCACTTGCTTCATCTCCTCAAAGCTTACGCCGGTTGCATAATCGGCGTAATCAGTGCATGTATTTTTAAGATTTCTTGTGCATAAATTTTCAGTACAAACAAACCTTTAAATTAGTCATGTATTAGTTGTATCCTTTTACAGCATCTTTATATAAAAATCTTTGATGTAAAGTTAACTATGTATAAAACATCAAAATATGTGAAAATGAAGAGGGAACAAACTGATGTTTGTGTACAATTGAGAAATGGATATTTAAGAAGATCAATTGCAGCCCATGTCTTACAAGGTATATAGCATATTTCATTAAAAAATAATAATAAAATAATAACTAAATCCGTAGCTGTGCATACACACCATGAGTTTAACTTGGTGTATATTTCATTCATTCATGGGACCCACATATGTAAGTTTTAAATGCACCAGCTCTGTTAACAATTGCAGTAATAATAGCGGTGTAAATCTTATTTGCATTTGAAGTGAAATTATAAATCTTGTAACCCTTTATAGAAGGTAATATTTAGATTTCTCTGGCTTGTAGCACAGCCTGAAGTATCTATGCACACACTCGCTAGACCCGAAATCCAAGATGGCGGAGACATGCAACTAGCCCCTTACTGTTTGTTTGTTTTGTTAAGGAAATTAATTAAATACATTTAATTTACACATGCCAGAGGAACTAATTTATTTTGTTAGTTTATTTATATGTTAATGTATTTATTTGTTTGTTTGTGTTTGTTTTAATAACACTTTATTTTCCAGTGACCCATTTACGTTACATGGATGTACTTATACTACAGAAAAAAATAATAAATTATGCAAAATTAAATGCCAACTAACCCTTAAAACACCCATGTTAATTAGTTAATTAATATTGCTTAGCACATAATATGTAAATACTCTAAAAGGGATCAAGGTTTATTGTTGACAGGTAAATCCAGAGACTCTCCAGCGGCCTGGCTGCAAACAGCAGGAACTGTGATTGTTGGTGGAGGAAAGAGAGGAAGTTGTTTGCGTCTCGCTGCTGTTTTTTCCGTGACCCGTCGAGCCCAGCGAGGAAGTGAAGCCATGGCAACGTCAGGAAGTGAGGCCAGCCGGTCTCTCACAGCTGGGTCTCCGTGGCAACCAGACTTTTCCCAGTGTTAGAGCGGCGCTGTGCTTGCGGACGGAGGAAATCCGCCTCCTCTTCCTGCATCTGCAGCTCTCGTTAGCCGCGCTTGACCTCTGACCTCTGGAGTAATGCGTTTGTCCTGCATGTGCGCCTTCAGAGTCAATGCATTCATTTCGTCCTACAGATTGGCCTCGCGCCGATACCGAGCGCTGGAATGCCACGAATGCCAGATGTGAGGCACATCACTACAACACACACACACACATGCAAACACGCACACTTACTCACACACAGAGCAAGTATCTGGGTGTTTGGATCATGACTCAGGATTTCTGATTACAAACGGTATATAACAAGCCCTGATTAGATAAGCCGTAATTTATGCAATGTGGAAAACATAGGGTTTTATAAAAAAATAATAACACTGTCATAAATAAGTTTAATATTTAATTCTAATATACTAAATTAAATGTAAGCAGTGAGTTTATTTATGGTTATTTTATTAATTTATCTTTTTTTCCAGAAATACTGCTTTATGTATTTACAGTAAAGTAAATCCTGTATAAAAAAAATAAAAATTTGGTAAATATTAGTTTAAAACAATTCTTTAATTATAATTTTAATAGTATGATATGATAATTTTATTTAAAAGACATCCGATATCTATGTTTACATTATTCCCAATTGATTGCTTTACAGATGGTAGACATTTAGGCCGTGTTATTAAAATTATTTATAGAATTCACGTTGAGTGGGCTTTATTATTTCCCAGCATGGACAACAGTTATCATAGACGTTTTGCAGCAGAAAATGTGACTGAACGGACGAAGACCAAAAAATAATGGTCATTTTCATTCGTTATTTTATCTAAAGTAGCGCTGTAAGATTGTATTTTGAATGAATTCATGTAAGAGAAAGAGAGAGAATGCAGGCGTGAGCAGCCTAACAGTGAAGCAGCTGAAGCTTGATGATTTAATTAGGCTACAGCTACGTTATCACCTCATTGTGAGAAATACAGACTAATGTAGGTTTAAATTCGATTTGTGTCAGATGTGAGCAAAAGATCGGATTTTTTGTGCCAATGTAAATGCGGTTTCTCTGCGAGAAAAAAAATGTGTGTGTGTGTGAGAGAGAGTGAATGAGAACATATATTGGTTGTTCATCATCTAATGGAGCGTTTAACTTGATGCTGACAGGAAGTGACCCAGTGACCTTTTACGAGTTTGAATGAAAAAGCTTGTGTTATTGCACGTGTGTGTTTGTGTGTGTGCAAATATGAATGCATGTTTGTGTAACAGGATAAGACATGCAAAAATAGAAGCAAGTGGGATTCGCATGAGAGCATTTTTGTGTGCATTCATTAGTGTGTGAATGTGTGTGTGTGTGTGTGTGTGTGTGTGTGCCCTGCATCACAGATCTCTTAAATGCCGATCTATCACTAGGTTACCCTGGTCACTGGGTTGCTATGGTCACCTCCTAACTCTATTCTGGCTTCATCTTCAAACCAGTTTTCTCATTCCACATCAAGAGCTCTTTATGTGAAAACAACACAAACAGAAGTTCAGCAGCGCTCGGTTCAGTTACACACAACATGACACAAAAACAACGCTTTATTAACAATGCTATTCGCTTCCAGACAAAAACTGGAATTAAAACCGGAAAACGAATGACACGTTACGTGTTTTAATTCCTGTGAGACACGTGTTTTATGCAAACAGTGTCATAAGCTTATTCTTATTTCCTCTTTTGTGATATAAATACTAGTCCCGTGTTCAGTGTTGCACACCTCACTGCACTGACCTGAACCACCTTTGTTTTCCATTCGTTTAAAATCCTTTTTATAATTCAGTGGATTGATTCTGAGATGATTCTGAATCGTTCACATCCCTCTATAAACTACACAGACACCATCAGTGCTTCTGAAAGCCTGCAGATCTGAGGATATCGTGGGAAAAGATGAGCAACTCTTCTGGGATTTAGCAGCATGCAAATAGAATCTGAGAATCTGCTCCAGGCTTAGAAAGACTGCTTGTGTTCATTAAACACCATTCAAACATCTGGGGTCTCTTCTGCTCATCAAGACTGCGTTTTTTTAAATCCAAAATATAGTAAAATTGTGAAATATTATTACCATTTAAAACATCCGAAACGTAAACATACAACACATATAGCATTTTAAAACATCTATGTGAATAAATGTTCATTTATTTCCGTGAAGCGCAGCTGAATTTTCAGCATCATTATTCCAGTCTTCGGTGTCACATGATCCTTCAGAAATCATAAGAATATATAGCGCTCAAGATAATTTTCATTTCACAATAAAAGCATTTATTTAAAATCTAAAATCTCCACTGCCCCTTTTGATCAATTTATTAATGCATCCTTCCTAGATAAATTTATTAATTTCTTTCCTAGTTATATGTTAGTGTACAGTACGTCATACAGTGATGCTGAAGCGTCATATGATGTGATTTCATCTTTGGATGTTACAAGCTGTTTGTGCATACAGTACCTTTTTTTTCTATTCATGCTTTCCTAAAATACTTCATTCAAACAAGCCCCAAAAATCTAAACTGCTGCTCGGAAGACCTCCATAACACCACCCAAATGTTTATTCTGGCTGTGATCTTGTTGTCGTGGAGACGCTGTGCGTTTCCAAATATGGTAAGGGGTGTAACATTTCCGTCACAGGCTTCCGTACAAGCCGTGAGCTTTGTACAAATTGATGTATTTTAGAAAGGCGAGGCAGAGAACATTAACTTACAGTATGTGGAAAATAATGTGTTTTTTTTTCTTTCTCTAACCTTAAATCATCTAAACACATTGCATTACACCAAATACACAACATAATGTTATTTTTAGCAAAATCATGTAACCCAGGCCCCGTTGTGCAGGCGTGCTAGAGAACGAAATCAATAGAAATCTTTACACTCAAGTAAAGCTGTAATAATGACATTTTAGTGCTGGTTTGCCAAACTATACGGTGTGTTATGGTTTGAGCTCTGGAGATCGATCTCTCTTTTAATATGTTTTTGCTGCGTTAAGTTATATAGCCAATCACAGACATATCTGTTGAAATGTTGAACCAGAGGTGTGTGTGTGTGTGTGTGTGTGTGTGTGTGTGTGTGTGTGTGTGTGTGCCCGATATAACCTCTTTAACTTGATATTGATTTTAAACTCCAAAAGAAGAAAATAGCCTAAAATAATACTGTAATTAACTACTTAAAATTAATTTATGCCATTTTTAATGACCTTCAAGGCAGTAAAGCTTTGTAGAATAATTCATGACTAATGATGACATCGAAAGAAATATGTCATTTTGCTATAACAGTAATTATAAAGTCAGTGCTACATTCTGAGATTTTAATGAATTCTAACAAGCATACTATTTGTATTGTGAGTTGTCCTCTGAAACTCTACATGTGAGAATCCTGTCTTTGTTTTCTCTGCAGAGAAACTTCTGAGAAACAGACTCCATTTGCTCTCCATTCAGTCCTGCTGGTGTCAAAGAGAGGCGCCTGAGAAGCGCTCTGATTGGTGGAGCTTCTCTCTCGCACCATCAGCCCGGGTTCACATGTTCACACACTCCTGCCTGTTGCTAGGTTACAGTCTCCAGGCTGAAAGGCAAGCGTTGTTATGGGGACATCAGCCATGTGGCGGGTGAATGAAGTTTGGATGTTGGCATTCACACACACACACACACACACACACTCTCACGGCTCTCTGTCCTTGAGGAACATCATCACAATCTGAAGGTGCAGTTGTCATGACAATACGTGACAGGCGGCTGCAAGCATTACAATCAAGACTGTGGGAATGTGTCCAGTATTTTGTGTTGTATAAAAACTATACAAGTCACTGGCATGTGCTGCGAGTGTCTGTGTGTGTGTGTGTGTGTGTGTGTGTGTGTGTGTGGATTGGGGCCCAATGGAGGGTGAGGGGTGTTAAGAGTTTAGTCACGGGAAAAGGAGACAAAACACACATATACACACACATACACACAATGTGAAGAACCTGGCCAGACACACATGGGATCCTCACACTCGACGCATAGACGGCCTCTGTTTCACACACACATAAAGAACGGCAGACAAAAGCAGGCTGTGTGTGTGTGTGTGTGTGTGTGTGTGTGTGTGTGTGTGATAGCTGTGACAGGCTGTTCTAAGAGGTCAGTCAGTAAGTTTGTTTGTGTGTGTGTGTGTGTGTGACTCTCAGACAAAAGACAAACCAATGACTTGCAGGTTTTAACGGGTCAGAATGATGTTCATGTCACTGCTGAGTTCACAACTTGGAGAAAACATTCACGTCTTTGTCAAATTTGTAAGAAGATGGAGACAGAGAGAAAGAGCGAATGCAAAAATGAATTCAAAGCCCCAGCATTCAGAAAGTAAATTGTGATATAGATTTTATTAATAGGCCTATAATAGTTAAAAAAGTTCCAAATTAGCTGTATGTTTTGCTATCCAATTCTATTTAATATTCTTTTTGAATATGTCTTAAAACGCAGTTTATTCCTCTGGTTACGAAGCTGAACGCTTAGGTCACATGATCCTTCAGAAATCATTCCAATGCTCTGATTGGCTGCTCAAAAAAATAACCATCCGATCATTTGTATCAACGAGCACGTGCACATTCACTAAATGAAGAGAAGAAACCGGTGAGGGTTTGTAGGGCAAACATTAGTGTCGTCGCCTCCAGAAAGACCTCGCTCAGATCACATGCATCTCCAGCATAACGTCAGAGTCTGTTCTCTCTCAGACCTTCTGATGAGTCACTGAACACACGTCTTCAAGCTTTCCACCTTATTCCCCAGAAATGTGAATTGTGGCATCTGGGCTTTGTGAGGAAAAGCCGAATTAAATAAACTTATCGTATTATGCGTAGCTGTGTCTGTTTTACGAATGTCATTACCGATGTTTTGTGATATTTTGTAAAGAGTAAATGGCTTGAATTCATCGAGTCGTTTCCGTCCGTGTGGCTCGGTGAGCGATATACGGCGTATTCGAAGAGAAAGCTTTTACTTCATTAACGCTGAAAATATCACGCCGCCTCAGGGAGAACGAAAGAGGCGCTCGCGCTCGAAGTGTGTGTGTGTGTGTGTGTGTGTGAGAGATCAAAGACAAAGAAAGAAACGCGAGCGAGTGAAGGTGTGTGTGTGGAGATCTGTCTGCATGTGGCTTAGATAAAGACTAAAACACATCACCGTAAACGGATCATCTCATACAAACATCCCTTCTACGCATTTTATTGTGTTTGTCAGACTTACTTAAAAAGCAACTCTAATCTAACTTGAACCTTTAATACATTTTTGCATTTACCCTGCGATTAAGTCTCCAAATATTAATCATAAACGACACGATTTTGCCTAGCGTTCAACGGGTACGTTTTTGCGATGCGGTTCACCTGATGAGAAAGTGTGATGGAGGTGTTTTTATCAGGTACACATTTGAACGCAGGTGTTAACGTGTGACTCAAACGCTGCCGAGCCTGAGCCGTGAGGTTAAAACACCGTCCACCATCAGCCAGGTCAGAGGTCAAACATTACACAATACACCAGATCTGCTAGGATTTTAGCACTAGCTTAGCATTTCCAAACAGCCATCTCAACTCGGTTTCTTCAGTCTGGACCTTCATCTTCTGTTCCTTTCTCAAGCTCTTTCGCTCTGTCCCTCCTCCACACTGGCAGCGGATATTTTGGAGATGGTTTCGGAGTTTCGCTGTGCTCTTACACACACATGCACACTCCCACACACACCCGCACAAGTACAGAAGTCAATTCTACCATTGATTTTTTTCCCTCATTAGGGTGCTGCTGCATTTCATCCGACGGTCCACATCATATCTGCAGCCAATCACACCCACCCACAGCCTACAGAGTCACACACACCCCAAACACTGGCTGCACACGATAATATCTGCTTAGGACTCATGAGGCTTGAATCAACTTGTTTATATGACTGAGATATTAATTTAGTTTCTAAAGCGCTTTTATAATCAGAAATGGAATTTATTATCGATTCCTATTCTTAAAGGTTTCTTTGCATGGAAATCTCACCATATGAGGTCGCAACTTAAGTGTAACTGTTTTTATTACACAATCACTATTGCTTTGTCTTTTCTGACAGATGTATTTTGACATGTACTGAGTTGTGCTTTTTTGCCCGAATCATAACAGCATCTGTCTGAGGAACGTAGGCTGTCAATCATACACAACCTATTAGCCAATCACAGCTGAGAGGGGTTAAAAACGGGACAGAAAATGTTTATTTTATCTGTTTATAAAAATAAAAAAGAAGCAAAGGCATTTCAGGACCCCTTTAGTAATGATGATACGTTTAAATAAAAGAAGGATATGTTGGGTTTCTCGAGCCAGCATAACAAATCATAGCATGCCTGATGCATCTCCACCTGTTTCTGTGTTTGAGTGTAGCAGTAGATGTGAATGAGCGCAGGCCAGATCCCGCAGAGCACACGACTGCGTGTCCTGATGGCTCTCTGTGACTCAGCCCCACACTGGGGGATTGTGGGTAACGTAGTTTGTGTGGGAGCGGTGTGCCGTTCAGTCAGATGGTTTGTAGGCCGATGGTTTCACACACCTCAGGGTTCATGCTGAGATATCAGCGGGTGAGAAGTCGTGCTGCTTTATTAGACATCAGAGCGTGTGTGTGTGTGTCAGGACAGCCGCAGACACACACACACAGCATTAACGTGTCATTCATAATTTGTGCTTTTCTGTGTTATTTCTGTCCATCTGTGCTTTTCCGTACATTTGTTTTGAAAGCTACTACCCTCATTTAAGATTATAGATTTACAATTATTTTAATGTGTTTTTTACATCCATGGAATACTATGAAAATACATTAAAAGAAGGCAATATTTGCGGATCGATGTCTTTAACGGTCATCCAGCGAAATCAAAGAGACCACGAGTGTCTTCAGACAAACGATCAATTCATCACAGCATGACATCATCGAGGTATAGGAAAGCCGTTGCTATGACGACCCTCATCCGCTTCAGCCGTGTTGTGAAAATGAAAGTTGCTGTGAGGTATGTTATAATTTGATCAAAGCCGAAAAGAGACTGCCGATGTATAAAAACTGAAAATTTGTGTGGAAATCAAAAGAGGATTTTCTTAAACGTCATTGGGGTCCAGTGTTGTTTTGGGCCCCAATGATTAGCTTTGTATAAAAAATGCATTTGAATTTGATTTCAAATGATTATTTCTAACAACCTTTATTCGGTTGTTAAATTCCTTTTTCCCATTTTATAAAGTAATATAAAATTATAAAGTAATTTTGGATGTGTGTTTGAAGTATATTTATTGTTTTTTTTTTTTTATTTTACTTTATTTTAATTTTTGAATATATATTAAATAATAAATTATTATTGTTGAATTTCAAACGGTTTTGTGACCTGAAGCTCTCATGCTTTAACGTTACTCTCATCTAAAAGACAACAAAAACAAAAAAAAAAGAATTAAAATCCATAAAAGAACCAGCAGGCACCAGAACACTGTTTTCCAAAAACTAACAAACAACTGACGGTATCCTGTAAACAAGCTTGTGGAAAGATCGATTCTGTAAATGACCAAATGGAAAGACTGTAAACAAATCAACAGAACAATCAGCTCACACGATTCTTTAAGCAGATAAATAGATGCTTATATATGTATTTGTTTCCAAATAAAACAGCAGCGGTGCATCATGTTGCCTTTACTTAACTCCCACTCCAACACCCACCATCGCTCAAACACACACACACACACACACACACACACACACACACTGCGCTTCGGTCCCTGGCAGATGCTCTCAGTAACACCACAATTTGAGTGCAGAAGTCTGAAGTGAATCAGGTCTTATCAAATCCAATTATTCCCAGCGAGACATTTCATTTGGCTGAAGAGGGAGTGAACTGTGAGAGGTACTGTGTGTGTGTGTGTGTGTGTGTGTGTGTGTGTGTGTGTGTACCCGTGAGTGTCTCAGCATGTGTATGTGAGAGAAGCTGCAGAGGGCAGATTGCTCGTCCCCTCAGCAGCTGCTGGTCCACAGTTTTTTTTTATTATTATTTGTTTATAATCCTTTGACAACTTAAACCTAAACCTAAACATATTCTAAACTCGAATATTCCCTCTCTTCGCCAAACACACATCAGGTATGATCAAATGGCTTTAATCTGCCGATCATTGTTACTGCAGAAGTTTACAGCCATTTTACAGCAACGTCTACCTGTTTCTGAGCGCATCAGATTCAAGACTTTGACGTCCGGGTTCCCTGGAAATACCTGCCTCTAAATATATTTCTGCAGCACTGTTATTACATACCCAAGACAGTGAGTGGCATGTTTTTGTTACTTTGATATAAGCATGTCTTGCTGCGTTTTTATCAAGTTTCTTCAGGTGTGTATTGCGGTTGCATTAACTGTTTTGTGTAACCGTGCTTTGACAGGATTCGTACGCGGGTTCTCCACATCTCAAGTCGAACTCCACGCCGCTCGAGCAAACGAACAAACCTAAAGAACGGAATTCTTAAAATGCCAAAGCAAGTTTTACTGCCTCTAGCGTTCATTTCAGCTGAAAACTGTTTGCGGAAATGTATTTAGATGCACATATTTCCAATGAATCTGTGTTGCTCTCACCTCAACACTCTTCAGTGCCTGATGAATCATTTTGGTAACACTTTCCAGACCCTTCGCTCTCTCTGTTCCTCTGCAGTAGAATGAGCTTTTAACCTCCACCTAATCTGCTCAGACCATTATATATATATATATATATATATATATATATATATATATATATATATATATATATATATATATATATATAAACACACACATATATATCCTTATTCAGGGTTCTTTCAGGACATTTGAAGTTTCGAAGGATGCTAGAATCTTTAGGAATGGACATGAAATTAATAATGCGGCCGATTGGAATGGGATTAAAATCACAGACAGGCTTCGGTATTATTACATTACACCACCACCTCATAAAAATAGTCCCGTCCAAACAGGGATGAACACTATTCAGAGCAACTACAGTGAGGTTAAGAAAGCATTGCTGCAACAGAGCTGCTGTGAACCTTTGCCTGCTCTAAACGAAACTGAACAGAGAATAGATTCAGCTCGACCTTGTGAGTGAGACCAGAGCGGACATAAAATTGCACGGTCATTATATGGAGATGACTGAACATCACGACGAAGATTTCCAAACACACACACACACACACACACTCTCACAGCAAACCTGAAACCCCAAATGGACCTTATGTAACAGTACTCAAGAGAGTCTCGCATGGCACTGGAACACTCCTCATCAAACGCTTTTGTTTGCCAGCCTGTGTCATTCAGCATTACGCCAAAATATACAACCCGTCCAGAGACAGGCGACCAGAACTTGCAGGGACAAGTCTTTTTACAAACTTCAGTGTAATAGTCTAGATGGTGAGGTGAAGAGCAGACGAGAGCAAACGCCTCGGGCGCTCCTGACAGACATCAAGGAAAAGCAGCAAATAATCAGAGACAGCAGTGAAGATAACGTTAGAAGAACGCCGCTGGATTAAGAAACAGCATCTGCGTGAGTGAACACGCTTTACATCAATGGATCTAAAAACGGTACCATCATACCAAAAAAAACACTCAATTTGCTTGGATTTTAACCAGAAACGGAGATTAATGTACATCAAAGAAACATAAAGTGTAAGGTGCAGAACAGACAAGCAACTCATTTTTGCTTTAGGTGATCTGCCTTTTTTATGTTTTGGTTGTAATCTGATGATTCTTTTGTGTGGAAGAAGAGACCGAAGTCAGTCGGGGACCGGATGAAAACAGTATAGCTGAGGGTTTTGGCTCGTTCACGGTCTGAAGTTTCTGTTAAACAAGGTTTGCAGCACCATTCTTGGCCAGCAAACAATGCCAGCCTGAAACACTCTCCACACACAAGGACAATGAGGGAGGTGTGTTTCTGCTGAGCTGCGTCCTTCCCTTACCACAGGCAAAACACAAATCGATATAAGAGATAGGAGAGCGGAAACCATTGGCCAGGTGCAGGAACACACACACACACACACACACACACACCTGTGTCGCTGCCAGATTCTGCATCTGCTCAGTCCATGCTCGGATCTGGTTTTGCTTGGTTCAGGAGAGACGACAAGCGCCTGTGAGAGGAAGAGGGAAGCGCTACAGTCCAACAGGAAGCGGGTTTGTGTCGTGAGTTTATCCAGAGCGCTTCAACAGCAGTTTCACTGAGCTGCTTTGACTAATAAACCCAGAATGTTCGATGGTTGCCAGATTTTGTGGGTGTACATAAAAAAAAGGGTTGTTTGCGAAAGCAGGCGGTGCAGAGGAATTCCACGCATTAACATCACTTACCCTGCATTATGCAAGACCTGGGTTAAACTCAAATTAAAAGGCGAGTTAAAAATCAGGGTTTGGGACTCCACCGGTCATTAATCTACACAGCCGCTGAAAAGAATTGAAATGTGGTTCTGTGGTGAAAAACAACAGGAGAGGGGTTCGGATTCTGTTCCGGTGTAGTTGAGACACAACTATAATTAAATTATTGTTTTAATAGGGCGCGCGCTCCTGAAAGCGGCTGCGTGAATCTCTACAGCGCTTATCTCCCGCTACTCAACAATAACTGAACACAGATACACATTACAACACTGTATCACACTGAAACACTCATCGCGGTGCTCCAAAGGTACAAACCATTCTACTTCTATAAAATCACAGTTTTCACAGAAAGGCGAGTGACTTACTCCGCGCGCCCGGTGATCCGGCGATGATGAAGATGATGATGAAAATGAGGATGATGATGCTCCCGGTGGTGATGGATGAGATCCGCGGTGCACTTGGTTCACCCAGATACGAAGTCCAGTTCAGCACAAACCCAGTCGGGTCAAAACATCAGAGCGTGGATATCTGCGCAAGAGTCTGGGTTATTATCGGCGGAGACGCGGCGGAAAGTTCACGTGTCCGTTCTCTGGATGGTGCTCGCGCGTTTCTGAGCGTCTCGCCGGTTTGAGAATGGAAACGCCTTTTCCTCTCAATAACCCCCTCCTCTCTCCCTCTCTCTCTCTCTCTCTCTCTCTCTCTCTCTCTCTCAGTCACACGCTCTCTGAATCTGCAGCCTCACACACATACACGCATTTTTCTGGCCTGATGTCACTTTGCTATCCGGTCAGATAATCCCTCCTCCTTTTATTCCACACAATCCCACATCCTCGTCTCTCTCTCTCTCTCTCTCTCTCGTTAATCACGCTCGCCGCCGACGAAACGTCAAGCAGAGCTACCACATCGATCTTTAAAATAAATCATCACAGCATTGCAGGAATTTTAAAGATAATTTTAAGAGAATTCCAGCGGTTTACTTTTGGGAGGAGAGTGGAATGTCCTGCAGCTCCGCATCTGTCCACAGGCGGCAGTCAAGATAAAATATAACCAAAAAGAGATCTGTTCTATCTATCTATCTATCTATCTATCTATCTATCTATCTATCTATCTATCTATCATCTCTGAGCCTCTGCTTGTTTGTTTATTGAATAGTTCCTCAACGTGTTAACTTGACCTTGTGGTGTTATATGGACGCGATTAAACTGCACGGCCCTCTTGGGACTATAAATCTAGCAGAAAATACTCATCCCCACATCGACCATGCATTCATGAATTCTTGATACGTCGCAAATCCAAAGAGCAGGGAGTGAAAACAGTGCAGACTTCATGATTGCATTGAAATAAAGCACAGGGCGCTCAATCACGGCGCGGTGCATCCGGCCATTCGTATCTTAACATTTGCATTTTACGTTTGAGTTTTATGGAAATGGCATCGGTGCATTGGAAATGCAAATGCTGGCTGGTGAGAATGAAGTCGATCGGTATCAGTGTAGCATTAACACCAAGTTAGCTTTTAATTTGCTCTTTGAAAGGGATTTGTAAGCGCGCTGGAAGAGGATTTAGATGCAGTGCTGACGGTGGCATGCCGCCGTGACCCAGTTTGCTTTGACTCACACGCGTGCGCCGCGTCGAGCGAAGAGCCAACTGGATTCTGGATGCACAGATGATATTTCGCTCTGATAGCCTGCCCCTCGCATGCACTGTAGTTGTTTTGTCATATGCTCGTCGTGTGCCGAGGGCATGCTCAGTTCGCCCCAGGCTCGCCGTGAACATGCGAAGACATGCAATCAAGGCAAAACAACAGGTCCATGCAAATGAGAGCGAGACCCTGACATATGAAAGCAGCGCGCGCCTCAGGAAATGCTGTAATGGGGAAGTTCTCTCTCCCTGTCACAAGACACGGAACAGAGAAGAAAGAGACTCACAGAAGAACTTCTAAAAACATCCTGAGGAAACACAGCCACAAAGAGAAAGTTGAGAGGGAGGGAGAGGAATCGTTAGGCTCTCTTCACAAATGCACCCCTTTAAGAGCATTGAAGGCATCAAGCACGCTTCCATTAGATAGGTTTGTTTTGCAACATAAATTATTTACTTTTTTAACGAGGTTTTTAGGTTGTTACTTACTTTCTGAATAATTAAAATGTCATATCTAGTAATATTTGTAGTTTTATATTCGCACGTGATTACTTGTAAATAAAATAAGAAATGTTATCACATATGTGATGTTGACCCTATAAGCTCCACTTACCTTTAGAGTCTTTTTTGACTCAGCAATGCTGAATACAATAATACAGACTTAACTTACTTTGTAACAATGTACCAAAAAATTTCCTTTTTTTAAAAATATATTTTCAGACCCTATTTTGTGCCCTATTTGTGGAAAGTGCCATTTACAGACAGAGCACATGCTTGTGTGTCATCTGATGCTTCTGGAAAGATCCGTTCTACTAGATTCATTCTGTGATGTCGCTGAAAGGAACTGTTTTGGTTTGTGTGTGTGTGTGTGTGTGTGTGTGTGTGTGTGTGAGAGAGTGTGTGAATGGGGGTGAGTCAAACGAGAAACAAAGAAAATGCAGAGTCATTTCACAAGGTACCGCTCGCTTCTCTGTGAAAGATTTTCAACAAAACCGCAGCAACTGGAACTGTGGTCGCAGAATTAGATTTGAGTTGAAGAAGTCGAAGACACAAAACAATGTGGGATTCACAGCCATCCTACACAGAAATCTTTTACTTCAGCAGACTTTTCCTCCACACTAAAACTCAACTGCATGCGAAACCCTTTAACACTGGACTCATATAAACACTGAAACGGTGTTGATGTTAATGAGATAATTAGTGACCATTATTGAAGACAGGTTGAATTCTACAAGCAGGAATCGCCAAGGAAGAGTCATCGTTACAGTGTTTACTTTAGTTGAGCTCTTGACCTTTGACTTATCTGATCTCCACCTGCCAGACAAACCAGAGGAACGGTGGTGATGGTTATGTTTTGAACTAATCATCATGTAGTCAGCTGAATGTCTGAGTCAGGTTTCTGTATTGATCATGTGAACATCTGGCATTTCTGGCACAGTCGGACAGATGGTTTTTAAAAATGAGTTTGATTAATTAAAAAAATTAATAAATAATAAAATTCTACCGATGTGTTATGTCTCATGTAATTGGCCAGTCATGAAATAATAAATAAAATAAGTTCAAAATCACATTCGAAACTTTATATATTGCGCTCAGTACCAAACGTAGAAAGTTGTAAGTCCAGAGCGTCCCGCTGTAATGTTGGCCTCTTATGAATGTGATCACTCTGACGTGACTTGAAGACTGCTTTATTCCTGGTATGCTTATCAATGTCATTTGCCAGACTGTGGTTAATTAACTCTGCTCTCTGCTTGTGTCAAACCATAATTACCCACCCAATTAGGCCCAGAGCCGAGCCCCAGTTTAACCGTGCCTCATCAGAGACTCCGGGAGCAAAGAAAGCTGCTATTGAGAGAACAGATGTCATAAAACAGATGCTTTGTAGGCCGAGCATTGCTTGTGTTTCTTTGTTTTGATATAAATGTGTGCGAGGAGTCTTTTGATGGTCAGTTCTTCAACCACTGCTTCTGGGATTTGGGATGATACTTTGGATGACCAGAGAGATTCAATCCAATAACCAACGGCAAACACCAGCTTCAGCGAACAGTCTGTCACGTTTGTAGTTGCCAAGCAACAAGATTCACCACATTATTATTATTTTTTTTTTTGACAGAATATGAACAGAGGCGTCGCAGGCCTTTTGTATCTCTTTGCACATTTGTGACTGACAAAACTTACACGGGCTGATCTGCAGCAGATTGAGTCTTGTAAGTAAAATTTTAATAAAATGTCTACTTAATAAACATGTTTTCTTCTTTTTACATGTTTATAATTTCTTCCTCTTTCATTTTCCAGCTTCCATGACTGAAATGAAATATTTGTTTTTCCACAAACTGGCAACCCAGGGTTCCCAAACACTACTGGGTAAACTGACAGTGATTGACAAAAATTGTCTATAGCATTGTTTTTTAGATAAACAAGTATGTTAACGTAGCATGTTTCCTAAATATCTGCAAACATATTATAGTATTGTTAGGCTTAAGTAGAGTCAAAGATCCACGTACTGCACCTTTAATAAAGACCCTGTCACTAGAGGGTGCTATCACGATGTTTGGATGTATGGGGTGTTATTGTACTTTCTATTACTCTCTCTCTCTCTCTCTCTCTCTCTCTCTCCCACACACACACCTACCTCCATCTCTTGCTGTTGTGAAATTATAAATTCATTATGACATCATTACTGGCACATATTCTGAATTTCTATTAACGTTCTATCCGTGTCAAAGGAGATATGTCAAAGAGCAGTAAGCAAAAAATATCTTTACAGTGCATGCATCCACTTCAGTTGCCCACACACACAAAAAAGCTCCCTTCAAATGCCTCAAAGTGTTTTAGCTGGCAGCACACGAAATATAAGAGCTGAGGTCAGGTGTCAAGCTTTATTAATATCCCAACTCGATGCTTTGACTTTGTAAACTAATATTTGAGGGACTGTTTGCATTCACAACAATCTATACACAAAACACAAACATGCAGGATTTAGTCTTATGGATTTATCATTACTTTCATACTTGGCAGACACTTACAGTGCATTCATGTGCATTGCTATCAGCATGCCAACTTATGACTTTGAATCGAGAATGCATTGCTCTGAAATCATAATTGGCATTGTTCGCTCTGTAAAAGGCCGTCGCCATGTAGAACACAAGGCTTTGGGAGTGAAACTGGACACTTCATCTGTGCCAGCTCGACCACATATAGTACACAGGGCCGCCATCTTGCGCTCAGAGTCCAAACAAGAACTTATTTTTAGCAAGTGTCAAAGCCCTGCAAAACTTAATATGGCAGTGGAATCTCGTGGCTCTGCCCAATACCTGTCTTTCGGTGAAAGCACCACATGTATGTCACTCGGTTTGATCTTGTTGCTTCCGTCAAATCTGGCTCCACCCATTTATTTCTATCGAATGCTGGCCAAGTGTCATACTAGCTCCTTCGACCAGTAACAGAGCCGTCATCCCAACCCTCCGACCCCAAGAGGCATCAGCTGGTCAACTCGCACATGTCTTTTTAAAAGGGAGAAAGAGAGGGTGGTGGGCGCACGAACTGGACCTTGTTCCTAATAGTTTGGCTTTAGTTAGGAACAAAGTAAAAAATCGTAGATATTTTAAGCCTTTCAAGCGAAGCATAGCAGTGACATGAAGTGGGGTTGGCTGCTTTGGGGGATTCTGCTGACTTTTGCGTATCTGTGCTGGAGCGAGAAGGGCTTGGAGTTCCCTGAATATGACGGCAAGGACCGCGTCCATCAGCTGACCATCAAGAACTACAGGTCTGTGATGAAGAAATATGACGTCATGGTCATCTACTACCACAAGGCTGTCGGCGAGGACCGCATGTCCAGAAAGCAGTTTGAAGTGGAGGAACTCGCTCTGGAGGTGCGTGGGAAATGATGACTGAATATATGAACTGGGTTTTAGTGGAACGTTGGGTTTGAAGGAAAATGGACTTGAAATTCACCAAAGCAGGCAGAGTTTGGGACTTTTGCCCGGTCTTGATTTGTACAAAATCTCACGGCAATTCATAAGCTAAAAGTTAAACTGTATACAACCTCACTCAGACAAATTGTTCTTAATAATACATATTTTTAAGTTGCACAATTGTATGAATTTGTATGAATGAGCTACACCTACAACCCTGCTCTAAACCTACTCCTCACTGGGGTCTACAAAAATTGTGTGGATTAGCAACCTCGTAAAATATGGACAAATTGGTGGTGAGATAGCGTTGATAGCGTTGACAAAACTCTACATTTGTGCAAAATGAATCATTTGTATGATTAAGTAATTACAAATTAATAATTACTACAATGTATTTGCAATGAATGTATTTCATGCTACATATACTACAGATACATTTGCATATTCATGTTCTTAATAAAAATACCCTGCAGTTGTACTTTTGGTACAATTCAATTTTAAATACAGTAAAAGTCAGTTAAATTGGAACAGCTAATACTTAATGTACTTTAACTGTGTGAAAATAGTGCTGAAGTCTCAGCACTCAGCACTAAAAAACTCATTTTAGGCTTAATATTAGGAAATGAGCAATGTGTGCAAGTAGTACTCCAAATAAAGTTTAAATAAAATTTATATTTGTAGTCCCGAATGATATATCGGTATCATTATCATCTTAATAGATCTGAACAACACATAATATGAACTCAAAGTTTTTATTTATTTATTATTTTGCACTAGGGTGAAGGAATCTATGAATTATTGTTAAACTGGTTTACTGTGATTTGTGATAGGTGTGAGAATGATATCTCTTTGCAGCTGTTGAGCGAGCACTTTTAAAATTAAAGTTTACAAAGAGCGTCATTGCTGTGATTCCACCGAGGAGCCATCGGTTCAGAACATTTTAATAATGCTTTCCAGACAAAAACGATCTTTTATTCTTTGTCTCCATGGATGTTAAAGGTTCTTCGTGGAACTACAGAGGTCAGTGAAGATCTTCCTGTGCAGTGTCCTCTTACAGCTAAGCTGAGCTGCTGTTAGTCCTCTCTCAGAGACTCTATAGCGCATAAATCCACCGAGGCTTGAGGGGCTTTCTGATTCTCTTTCTACCAGTTATTTCATTTGCTTTGGCAGAATTCAGTCTCTGTCACTTCAAGGTCTCTCATCCCACCTGCACTGTCAATATTCAAAGGCTTCTATTGGCTTTGACGTGTCCATTTACAATTATCATAGAGGTCAACATTATGTTACTACAAGCTGGTTGTTATTGCAGTAAAATATGTTAATATACAGAAAGTCAACCGATTTAAACATAGGCATAGCTGATGTAAATTCTAAACTGACACGTTATTCACGTTTGTAGAGAATAAAGCGTAAACATAAACAATTATGAAATTTAATAAAGCATACTCAATTTTTTTGATACTGGTGTTCTCATCATGTATTTGGGCAAAGATTAATTTTGTTGTATTTTCTAGCTGTATTTACGCTGTTTTCCTTCTTTCATTTGAGGTTAGGTTTAGTAACTTGCGTTTTTGTTATTTCTGGAGTTTATTTTCTACTCAAAATGACATATTAATGTATTCAAAGTATTGAAGTCTCTATGTTCAGATGATATGATGTCTACATGAAATGCACTGCATTATTTACTTCAATGTTTCTAAGTAACATACACTTCAAAAGCTTATTTAATTAAGTGCTTTTACTGGCCAAACTAAAGTTGCTTTTTTTCTTTGGCGAGTGAATTTTACTTAATTCTGTGAAATTAAATATAATTATGTAACATTTACTTAGGTTCTTGAATATAAAGTTCATAATTAAATGGTACAGAGCGGTAGCAGTTACATTTACTTAAAATGTCTAAACTGCTACAAAGTTTTATTTATTTATTGTTCTTCAGAGCAAATGCTAGCAGTAGTTGTGCTAATTTTGCAAGATAACAAGCTGAGCTTAAAATTAGCTACAGATTTTCCTGCTTGCTTATTTGAAATAATCATCAGCCAATAACTTTAGCGTCAGATAGTTAGGTACTACATTCCTACTACAAAAGTACAAATGATTCAGATTCAAATGAATTGAGTCTATTAGTTGAAGTATTTATCATGGCCTTGTCATTAAGACTAAAGATTTGTTTAATGCTCTTTTTGAGATTTTACCTCAAATTTTTGCCCTGGGTTCTTATAAAGTCGCAGCCTTACAGAGTTCATTGTGTGGCGTCTTATTCTCGTTCATTCGGTTGACTTGTAGCTAACAGTAGGGAGACAGCTTCATTGTGTGTTATTCCTGATGTTCCTCTTCATCAGAAAGTGACATCTGAAAACGCTGCGTGTTTAATCTCTTAAGCTATCGCAGCTCTGTCATGGTTCCCAGAATGCCATCCGAGTCGCGCACAAACTCCCTGCTAATGCTCCATCACCGAAAAGGCATTAATGTCGTGATTTCTGGATGTTTCTTATGAGCGGAGGAAGTGAGGGCGAGTGCTTTCCTCATCTGACTGCGCAGACACGCTTAAATGATTCAGACAAGGGTTTTGAGGAGAAAGCGAGGATATTTCCTGTCCTGATCTAAATCAGTTTCTAGGGAGTCTCAAAGCGATTCTTGCTCCATTTTGACTCAGAGTAGCTGTCCCGTGGTTATGCAAAGTTAAAATCCCATCCCAAGATGCTGAGGTTCCAGAAACATATGAACTGAGACCAAGCTGCTGCTTTGAGATCCATGCAGGCAAGCATGCGTGATGGCCATAGAGCCATAAGAAGTGTTGTTCAAGAGGATATAGTAACGAAACTCATTCGTTCCTAAACACTGAAACATTATGGTGCATGATGCTAATGTTTTTAAATGCATTTAAATATTGTAAATTCTATCTTCTGCTACTGAGTGCGTGTCTTCTTGGCCATGACGGTCACAACCCCCGTGGTCCAGGAACGGCTATGCATCAGTAATTTCCGGACCTTCTAAATTCGCTGCTAGAAGAGCGGCTGCTATCTTGGGGTCTGTCTGTTAGCGGCTAATTTTAGCCAGTGTGACCAATGTTCTCACATTCAGCCGCTCTGTCCTTCTGTTACTCATTCTGTCCTTGCGAGTTTTGGATTCTTTCTTCTCGTCCTTACCAAGTTTTTGCTTCATTTTCATTGTCCTTGCTCATGCTATCAATTCAAGCCAAACGTTTTTTTTTTTTTTCTGAGTTTAAGCTGAAAGTGTGCCATCTAGTGGATCTGGTCATCGATAGCGCTGCTGGAGATGATAAACAAACACCTCGTCAAAAAACCCACTGAAAATACAAAGAGTATGTTTCTCAAATCGAGCTGTGGAAGAGAGTTTTAAGTGTGCTATGGTTTCTTGTTATTTGTAGCCCAGAACACCGCTGCGTTCTGATTCGCCAATGCATTATTTATTATGTTAGACAGACTTTATTTGAGTCTGCCAATAACAAAACTTGTTGCTCTTGTTACATAATCAAAAAATTGGTGCGACACATTTAGAGCTTTTGAAATATTCAGCACACCATGGATGGCATATCATAGAGCAAAAACACAAAACAACCGTTTTTATGCAATAAGATGGACAAATACCAGTACCAATTTCTCTTTGACATGACTGAACCTGTAATTGATGAGTTTGGTGAAATGACTTGTTCAAAGGAAGCGAATCTCCCCCAGTGTGTGGTTATTACTAATGACCAGCCTGCTCTATGAATGATGATAGGATGTATTCATATCTCTTATTCATGTAAGAAAATGACTTTTAAATTTAGCAGAGCAAAGTGCCTTGTGAAAAATTCAGTGACTGGTTTGGTTCACTGAGTTAATATAGAGAAGTTCAGCCAAACCACTGTCGAAATCATTATTTCAGTCATTTCAGCGACTGCAAGAGACTCTCTTTACAGCTCAGCCATAAATCAGCACAAATTCTGGACATTATCATTTGGACATAAAGTAAGTGTTGGTTCTTCAGAATCCTCTGTTAAATACAGAAACGTAAAGACTCAGCTTTTTGGACACTATAAGCTTCAGGGTCCAGGAGAAGGCAGAGGGTAAATGTAAATTCTCACTGTAGATTTTGGAAAATAATAATTCGTAATTGTCATCACACAATGAGGTCTGATGTCGCTGGCTGTGCTTGTGGTTGACCTGTTTATTTCCGGCATCTTTGTAAGGTGGGCCATGGCAGAACCCGATATAGTTTAGCGTGTTCCTGGAAACCATTGTTTAGTGCTTGTACATCATTCATCTATCATTAAATCTGATTTTAGATGTTACTCTTGGGTGAGGTCAGGTTTAGGTGTAGAGATATGGCCAATTTTTGGATTAAAATGTTCTAGGGTCAAGAAAATATGTTAAACCAGAGACGCATCAAAGTCCGTGGGTCTCCAGGCCAATAACGTCTAATCATGTCTACGTTAGACCTATTTGTTTAAGCAGTCTGTGTTATTCTGTGGTAGTGATGCAGTTTATGATCAGATCTTGCAGAAATCCAGGTAAATCACAAGTCGTACTATACGTTTTCCTTGAACTTAATCATCCATCATTCATGCTCTGAACTCGTTGTTGTTCTCTTGTACTCCACATATATAGACTAGCCGTGTGCATATTTCATGGCCGCCCGGTGCAGTCTTACATAATAATCTTTGTGTGCTTCACGGCACATATGACTTATTAATGCGGAAAATACAGGCTCACGCTACAGGCTGTTTCCCAGACAGAAATGCAGCCTTTCACAACTATATCTCATATCAGACAATCATGGCTGTTTTGTCCCTCATTTGTTCTGGTTCTGGCACAAGGGGATTCATGGGTGGATAAACAATATTGTCTTCATATTATGCATCTTTTTAATGATATTCAGTATAGGCCTCCATCTTGATATTTACGAAGGGCTCTGAAACTGGACTGATTTTTTCCATAAATTAAGCTACTTAAATTTAAAATGCTTAATGCTAGAATCAATAATTCATTCTATGATATAAATCTATAATAATTATAGTTTTCATTATATGCACTTGAGATGACGCTGTATCTTTAAGAGTGTATTTATAGACAATTACATAATTCCCCTGTCAATTATGTCACAGATTTTCTTTTAACCTCATGCTCTTACCCGCCGGTGTAACTCCTGTTCACATCTGCATGCAAGTCTTCGTATTTATATAGCTATAAACTAAATGAACTGGATTCATCTCGACTCCATTGAGGCTTTATGAATGAGTAATCACTTACGAAAAGCCGCTTCAGATGCTTCATTATCTTTCTCTGTGTGTTTTCCATCGAAGCTCTGGAGTGAAAGCGTGTTCTTTATGAGTTCATATTCCAGCTGAATCGCACTCTTAAGAGCACTTGAATTTCTCAAGCATAGACTCCAAGTCCTGCTTTGGTGCAGAAAGGAAGTCAGGGCCGCACAGAACATCTGAGATCCACTGCCATCTGCAGCTGCTGTCAGAACATTAAAAGTACAATGCTAAAATAGTAATAATAATTGTGTCCTTCATATTAATTTTGGTGAAGAATATTTTTAAAATATGAATCAAATTTAAATATGAATTAAATATTTAAATACATTTTATTTCAGTTTTTATTTTTGTATTTTTCTTTGTTAATATTAACTATTAAATGTTTAATGCATTTGTTATTTAAGCTATTTATGTATGAATAGAACCATCTGGTATAATAATGTGATAGTCGTGTGAAACAAGTGCATTGCTGACTGGCAATGGGGAATAAACTGAAAACGAAAATAACAGAGCACCAAATGCTTCTAGTTTCATTAGATATTGTCTTGGCACTTTCAGGGTTGTAGTTATGGTTGTAATATGTCATGTTCTGAAATCATAGCCGTTCCATATTTCCCAAGCGGATTTAATTGGTAAATGTTCACTGAAGTATTGATACTAAATTTTGAGTCCATCCGATTAAAAGCATATTTCTTTTTTGTTGGCCTTTCGGTGTCTATCGTCACTTTGTTTTATTGCTGTTAACCATCGAGCTGCAGTTGGGTTGTGCCGCTTTGAAAGCACTGAACCTGCCGTCTCTGGATGATTTCATGTGTGGAGGGAACAGAAACAGACGCTGCCGTTTAGTGAGCTGAGCGGTGATGAGTCAGAGGTGAGGTGATGTGCTGCTTCACATGAGTCATCAGAGCGAACTCAATAACTCACTGAACCACCAGCCCAATCCACAACATTCATAAAACCCCAAGACAGCATGCACAGCGTCTTCAGACTACTCCTTAGGGAGAAAGATGCACTGTAAATGTATCGCAACAGAAGAAATGACAGACCGTGGATGCTCACTTTGGCTCTCAGCAGCCAATTAATGGCAGGTGTTATTTATTTAAATTGAACTCTGGTGTGATTGCGCTAATAAAGTTCATTAGAGTAAGAGTAAATGCTGCCGTAACAGCTGTCCAATCCTTATGCTTTGTTTGCATCTTTAGGTGTTAAAAATGACACTGTAAATGATGAGTAAATGAAGACTGAATGTGTCAGTTTTTTATGCAATTAATTACTTTTAAAATTTTTGAAATCAAACTGAATTTAAATGGAGGATGCAAAACTGCAATTCAAATGTGAATTTAAGTAACTTTAATGATTTTGAATGTTGGATTGACAAAGCAGTGTTTGGAAGCTTTGAAAATGTTTAAAAAATGGTGCATGTTCATAGGCTTCACACACAGCAAAGAGCAAAAATGTCTCTAGGTTACACGTAACCCTAGTCCCCCGATGCAACAAGGCACTGCATCAGATCTTACTTTGGGAACTCTTCTGCATGACCACACTCTGTAATCTGTCCAACAGAATCATGAGATGTCACTGGCGGGGATTAAATAGCAACCAAGAAGCATAAACGCACATGTATTGGAGACAGCTGCAGCTTCTGAAGAGTGAAGGAAGCGCTTGCAGGGATGTATATAGTATGCCAATTGGATGTAGCATTTTGTTCCCTCGGCTAACTAGGGTTTCTTAACATGCTTAACCTTGAGACAATCTCCTTGAGGATCTCATGCTGCATGCTTACAAATCCCTGCCTAGAGTGGGCAGATGTGGAAGAGCACAATTAGGCTGAGAGAATGGAGGAGCCGTGAGTGGCATCAAGATCAAGCTTGTAGAACTTGATGAAGTAGGGTGGACCATCTCACAACATTACAAACATAGTGTAGGGAAACATCAGAGAGGAAGGCCCTGGAGGCCACAATACTTTGCGGGAAATGAGCCCTGACCTCCGGTGGCAAGGGGAGATCAGAGGACTCGTTAGGGTATCCTTGTTTACAAGAAGATCTTTCTTACATGCACTGTAGCAGACAAACAACCGGTCTGGCTTTCTTCACAGGGCAACTCGTTGGACGAGCATTGGCCAGATGTGGGGGAGTGTAGAAGACCTGTAGCACATCTGGCTGCAGAACAACAAAGGGTACATTGGGGATATACCCTGGTCTAGGGGAAAGAGAGTCTGTGGGCATGCCAAGGGCAAACTCAAGACAAGAGAGGGCCACAGAAAGAACATAAGCCTAAGCCTCCGGGTACCACAGTATATACGCATAACTAAAGGTTTTCTGCCCAAAGACTGCTTACTCAGAGGGGCATGGCAACCAGAAATAATAGCAACATGGACTGGCAAAGTGGAGGTAGATAACCCTGTTACCACCAAGTGAAGAGAAGCCATTTTGAAGCATACAGTTTCCTTGTGCAGGAAGCTCTGGACTGGAGTATGGTCTCCACAACCTTCTGTGGCCACCAAGGCTGCCATAGACCGACCAATAGCTCTGGTGGACCAAGAACGCCTTAATCCATGATCTGAATACCTCACTGTGCAGACTGGGAAAGAATCACAGGCTCTGGTGTGGAGGCAGTGGCTTTGAGTGCAGGACGTGTTCATCTACCTTGCTCATAGAAGGTAGTTTAGCCACTGCTTGATTCATTACCTCTTACAGCTCCTTACACTGCTCTGTGACACACAAACTGCATGTATCTCCGCCCATAATGAACTGCAGACAGGTAGGAACACACAATATAAATGCCCGCTTGTCCACCATCTTGTCCTTGCTTGCCATAATACTTGATTCAAGGACATACAGCAGTAAATAAACGATACACACATAAAGTGCATCCTTTGCTCTCCAGGAGCTCCCACTGTCTCCACCACAAGTGTTTTAATTCTTCTTGATCACTACATCTTCTCCTTTGGTGGTGTCACCTGACTCTAATGAATGGATTACACACGTTTCAGAGCGCAATCACGCAGAAACATTCCCAAAGCGTTCTCCAACGCAGCGTGTGTTCCTGAAGAGGAACATGACTAGTTGAGTAGCAGTTCTCAATTTTGTCATTTACTAATCTCCATGCCTTTCAAAAGCCTGTGCAATAAAAGAGGAAGTTTTAAGTTCAATTTTTCATTTAAAGAATCTTTAAGTACCTTTTTATAAAATCACCTTTGAACCTGAAGGTCAAAGATGAAATTGACGTTCTCCGGTACAGATTTAAATAAACATTTTGGTCATTTTTTTTTTTTTTCTTTCTTTCTTTCCTGAAGCCATTAACTTCTAAAGTGAAGGTCAGACCTCTACGGTCATGTTCAAAATCACAGAATAAAAGGAATAAAACATTCTGATGAGAAAATTGGTGCTCTGGGCAAGTCAGCTTTTCTTACCATTTAAAGCAGAGCCATTTGAATTCAACCTTTCAGTCCTTTCGCATAAAACATCCAGGATTGTGTCAAAAATTATTTCGTTTATTATGTTTAATTTTCTTTTTTCTAGTTTTCCAAGCTTCTGTCTCTGTCTGAACACATGCAGTCAGATATGAATCATGGCTGAGTCACTTCAGCTGTTACTTTCTCACAGCTAAACATTTTATTTTACACATTTATTTTAAAATGTATTTAAAAAGAAAGAAAACATGAGGATCTAACACAAATGTTTAATGGTTTTATTATTTAATTGTCTTCAGATACCTTCAAAGGATTGGGGGTGGTGGGGATTACGTGCGAATAATGTTGAATAGTGAACAGTTTGGTATTTTTCCCAGTTTTATCTAAAACAGATAAACTGGCGATGTTTGGAAAGGAAACTTTAAACGTTTAAAAATAATATCCCGCTCACACTAAACTGACAGCAAACATGGGATAAATGCTGGAGCACCATGTCATTTGAACTTGCTTTTACAAGTATGTTGTTTGACGGGACTCGTACTCAAGCGCTCCTGAGCAAACCAAACACACTTCTTATGTGGTGCAAACATCTAAATGCAAAAGTTTTCAAATCATTCACTAAGGTAAAAATGTTAATACCATAGTATTGTGCAAGGATCTGCGCAAAATAAGACTTTATTAATTGACGATCTGCAATCGTAATCATACTTGAAAAACGTTGATAACATTACACTGTACATAAATCATTTTTTGGAATTCGCAATTAAAGATGAATGGATACATTTTACATGTAAAATACCCTTTTTAAAGAATAAGTATTTGTTCGCTAGCAATTGAATTGCTATTCTATCTTTCGGCTAGAAACTGCAGTGAAATGTAGGCCAATGTATGTTTGTTTGTTTGTTTTCAATCACATGTGGCATGCTTTTATAATAGTTTAATTAATATAATAATTAGTTTTCAAATCACCAGCAGTTTTGGCATTATGTGCCATCATTACCATTGAGTTCTTCTTTATGCTGTGTTGATTATTTCATGCTCAACTCTAAAGTCACCTGACCTTTCTCTGCAGTTGCTAACCAGCCCGGCAGCCCTGACGTACCAGGTATGTTCAGGTCCTCAAAAGACATGTGTTTTGTTCTGTTCTCTCTTTCTTCCTCTGTGTTTCTCAAGTCTGGCTTATCACTAAAGCTTCATCCAAAATATCTGAACAGCATCCTTCCCCCCTCACTAGGGCTGCTCACCGTCCACTCTAAAGCCCTTTTATGACATATGAACCGTTTGTAAGACCCGTGGAGAGAATGAATGATGCTTCTTCAGACGTGTTGGATGTGGCCGGTGAGAGCTGTCGCAGTGAGTTTCTACAGGATAGCACTTCCTGTGAGGCCGAGACGAAGAGTGACCAGCCGCTGCCATTAACACATCTGTCCGCTTCTGGCCTGTTCTTGAATGTGACGCTCACCCTCGAGACGAGCAGAGTTTGTCCCGGCATCCCGAGCATGTTAAATGCTCAGATAGATGGGGACAAACTCTGACGTATAGCCTTTGACGTGAATGACTTTGACGTTTGTGGTTTGTGAGCTGATTTGTTAGTCAAGGATGTTCACGAATCGTTTCAACCGAACTTGAAAATACCGCCATCGTTTGCTCACCCTCATGTTAGTAGAAACCAGTGGCGTCTGTCAACACTGATGACATTCTTTTCTTGCATCAAGTTTAAATATGTGCATGATGTGAGAATTTCAGAACTTAATACTATATGACAACTGAAGACTTCAGCCATACCATATAAATCTTATAGCCTGGGTCCCTTTTATCAAAAAGAAGTATGCTTTAGCATAATTTTAAGACTTAAACAATTATTGTAGTTTATACTATATGTAATGCAAATAGAAAGTACATTTTTCATAATGTTTACTGTAATTAAATGAAAATGCATGACTTTCAATTTCAATTTATAATAAATCCAATTACGTGAAGTTGTGTGTTTTTAAATTACTTAACAATTGCATGTATCATTTTTGAATTATGTTTTTATGGTGAATTTATTAAAATACATTTGTAATGAAGTTGCAGTTTAGTGCATTTATATGAACAGTATTAATGTAATATTGAAATAAAGTGTATACTGAACTAATATAATAGTCAAGAACATATGTAATACATTTACTTTTTTTATATTTAATGTGCACTAAAAAGGACACTTCACTTTATTGTTTGTTTATTTCAATTAAATCTAATATGGTTTATAAACGTCATAAAATCAATTCACATTTCGTAAACTCTTAATTTATGTACATGGGGTGTAAGATGGGGTTTAAAAAATAAAGTTGCGATACGTAATGATTTTCAATGATATGTGAAGTCAAAAAGAAAGCCTATAAAGGGTCAAATGACCTGGCGCTTGGTAAGGAGGAATCAGAGGGGGTATAAGACTTGTGTATGCTATTCTTCTCAACGTATTTAATGTGTTGAAAGTTGCTGTTAGGTTTGCAAACGCTCTCATTTCAAGCATGCGTGTATATGAGGAAGATGAACGTATGAAGGCATGTATACAGCCGCGTGTGTGTTTTGTTGATGTCCATGTGCATTAGCGCGTCTGTACGTGTGTGTATGCAGCCGACCCGAGAGACGGCTCGCACACATAACCATACATGTGCACCTGTGTCTATATGTCCGGTCTCTGACGGTCAGATCTCTTGTCTATCTTGGGCTCCTGTTTCACACAGATTTAGAAGGTGCAAGGCAGCACTTCTGGTGTTTGCTTTGACAGTCTTGTGTCTCGTTTGGCTTTGACTATATAGTATCAGAGAGGTGCCTTTGCCTCGTTGGATCCATGTGTTTTATGGCTGCATTATGGCTGTTTTACTGAATGGCCCAACACAGCTATTAAAAGACCGAAGGCTCTGCATTGATGCGCTGTTTGTTGAGCTTGCATACAGTACAATAAACCCTTTCATATTGCTGCAGCTCGCCGCCCAGGTGCTTGACGGTCTTGACGACGAGGACATCGGATTCGCTCTGGTGGATTCAAAGAAAGACCGAGCTGTTGCTAAGAAGCTGGGTAATACGAATGCCTCTAAGATCCATTATCTTCCATTTTCTGCCCGTAATACAATTCTTGCCTTCACTTTCCGATAGTCATCGGTCTGCTGAAGTACACGCTGCTGCTGAACAGCACATGAAAATGAATGCTCTGTAAAATGATTAGCTGTTTTTGTATTTCCTTACACTTGTCTTGCTTCATTACGGCCTTTATCCCTGAAAAAAATTGAGATTTCAAAAGCAACTGCTCGTTGATTATTAGCATTCAGAAAGGAACGACAAGCATAAATGCGCTCTTGTAAAACAGCAATTATCTTACGGAGTCCACGTATAATGTGTTAACCTCATGCTTACAACAATAATTCACTCAAAGACAAAAACTCAGCATTTATACAAACCTTCTACCATGAGATGAAATAAATACATGCGTTGCTCAGTGTTTATTATTTCATCAACTAATGTTAATTAATGTGACCGCAAAACCCTGAAATCGATTGTAAATTTGACAAATAATAACAGAGAAACAAGACGAAACACAATAAAAGCCGCTTCCAATCATCTACGGTATGTTCATAGTTTACAATAGTTACAACATAGCTCTGTTTTAGGAGAAAACTGAAATTTAAGATGTTTCAGTCATGAATAACGCTTTTATGCAGTGTGCACAATGTCTCCTCCTTTTGTATTTATTCCTTTTGTTTATATATGTATTAGAACAACATTATTATTATGAAATCGCTGTCTTCTGATGTCAAGAGCAGAGCTGGGTTTATGTTTGGTTGTTAAATATGGGTTTTGTCTTGTCAGGTCTGCTGGAGGTGGACAGCATCTACATCTTTGCCGATGACGAGATCATCGAGTACGATGGAGAGCTGGCGGCCGACACGCTGCTGGAGTTCCTCTATGATGTGAGTTATTACAATCACAGTCGCTCTCTCCTGAGCGTCACTGAGCGAGCGCTTCTTCTGTCAGGTGATCGAGGAGCCCGTGGAGATCATCAGCAACGACCGAGAGCTCAAGGGCTTCCACAACATCGATGAGGACATTAAACTGATGGGCTACTTCAAGAGCGCCAGATCTTCACGTCAGTATGCCGAATGTCTTTGATTAACTCTTACTGCTCGTGCACTCGTAACAAGCAGCTTCCATCACACCAGTGCTGTTATCTTCTCAGACTTCATTGAGTACGACGACGCAGCTGAAGAATTTCATCCCTTCATCAAGTTCTTTGCCACGTTTGAGCCAAAGGCAAGTGCTTTCATTCATTCATTCATTCATTAATTCATTCAGGCACCATAGGCTCACAAAGCAAGTCAAAATCTAATTCATTTTTGATTGGAGTCGATTTTAAACTTTTAATTACAGCATATTTTGAACTATACAGCTTAAAGGGGTCAATAACGGCCTGCTTCTTGTATATAACTCAGTAACTGTTCTCTGAGCTCCACTTACGATGAATTATTGAGAAGTAATAGGCTATTCTCTGTTCTGTTTTAACCCCCTCTGTTTAAATAGGCCTGGAGGTTTGTAGATGGAAGTATACGCCCTCTGCTCTGATTGGCTAATAGTTGTGTATGATTGACAGCCAACATCCTTCAAACAACTCAATGCATATCAAACAATCTGAAACTAGATTAGAAAATAGATTATTGCGTGATTGTAAATCATCAGAAGCCTTTCAAAACTTCCTTTAATGATCCTTATATTCATTGGGTCTGGCCTACTTCATTGTTTTGTTCTCTTATACCGCTGCGTTCTTGCTGTACTATTGATGTCCACTAGATGGTACCACATGCACAATTAAGTGAAGTATACATAGAAAAACAATAATATAATAATTAACGTTATCTCATCTACCTCTGAATGTTTCCAGATCGCTCAGAAATTAAGTCTGAAGATGAATGAAGTGGATTTCTATGAGCCCTTCATGAACAAACCTGTCACTATCCCCGGCAAACCCTACATGGAGGACGACATCGTCAGCTTCATCCAGGAGCACGACAGGTGAGCTCCGATCGACCAGCAAAACACAACAGAAAATCTCAGCGTTTCATCCGGGTCCTCTCAGAAGGATGCTTGAATAAAATCTGCAGTTCTGTTTTTTCTTATTTTAGGCCGACTCTCAGAAAGCTGGAGCCTCACAGCATGTATGAGATCTGGGTAAAAACAAACTCTGTCCGTTAGCCAAAACTAAAGCTGTGATGCATTTCGAGCTGTTGTCATGACTCTCACTAACTCTCACTGTCTTAGGAAGATGATATTAATGGACAGCACATTGTGGCGTTTGCTGAGGAGTCAGACCCTGGTAAACACTGCTTTCAGAGCCTTTGAGGGGTTTCGTGTTGGTGACTCTGTATGATCGAATGTTGGCTTTTTCCAGACGGTTATGAATTCCTAGAGATCCTGAAGGAAGTGGCTCAAGAAAACACAGAGAACCCAGAATTAAGCATCATCTGGATCGATCCTGACGACTTTCCCCTGGTACGACTAACCTCTATAACACGGTGTCCGTTAAACCTACCTTTAATTACAAAATTGTATTTATTTATTCCTGTCTTGATATAGTGGATATACATTTTCATAATACAATCATATACAACATTATAAAGTGAGCAGGTGCTGCCCTCTGCAGGAGAGAGTTGACAACTGAAATAATGTTCATGTTTAATGTTTTTTGGTGGATGTATTTTTTATTTACAAATACAACTTCTCACAATGGCTCCATTACATTATTTTTGTGATCAAAGGTTTGACCTCTGACCCCTCTGTGTCCCCTCAGATGGTGCCGTACTGGGAGAAGACCTTCGGCATCGACCTCTCGTCTCCTCAGATCGGTGTGGTGGACGTTGAGGACGTGAGCATATCATTTATCTTCAGCACCGCTGATCAGTGTCATAGAAGAACTGTTTCTGGTTCTCCAGAGATCCAAGAGCAGTTCTTAAAACAAATGATCAAGATAAACTGTGCCTTATATAAATTAGATGTCCAAAATTTACAAATGTTAAAGTTCACCAAAGAGACCCAAAAATTAAAATGGTCATCATTTACTCACCATCATGTCGTTTAAAATGGCAAGAAATTCTGTACAATATAAGAACAGCAGAATACAGTAGAAATCGAGGTGGAACCAAAGTGGTTTGATAACATTCTACAATGATCTTCTTTTGGGTTCTACAGAAGTTTGAAACAATACAAGATTGAGCAAACGACAGAATAGCAGTACATTTTCATCTCAAAATCTTTACTTAAGTTCCTTTCTGTGCGACAAAAATGCAAAATTAAGTTTATTACAAAGAATTCAGTGATATCTATCATACATACTTTCATAGAGACTTCTCTTTTGTGAACCTCACGGTAGTTTGGTGGCTGATTCCTCTGAATCTGTGACTCTTACTCTACCGGCACTGCTTTTGTGTTATTCTCAGGCTGACAGCGTGTGGATGGAGATGGATGATGAAGAGAACATGCCCACCGCCGACGAGCTCGACACCTGGATCGAAGACGTCATGTCTGGAAGAATCAACCCTGGTGACTACAACCATGATGATGATGATGATGAAGAGGAAGACGACGACGATGATGATGATGATGATGATGACGACGATGACGAGGATGATGATGATGATGATGACGAGGATGATGATGATGACGACGACGACGACGACGATGATGATGATGATGATGATGAAGATGAAGATGATGAGGATGCTTGAGAACTCGTCGGTCTGCCTGTGTTCACATCATCCTGTCTTCTGCGTCCGGAGGACGTCTCGTCTCATTGTTTAACGTTGTCTTCGCTGCTCCTGTTTCTCCAGCAATGAAACGTATCTAGAGCAAAGCCTTGTAATATCAGCAATTTTAATATTTTTTATTGACTGTTAGAGCACAATAAAGGATGCTCACTGGAAGGTCTTAAATAAAAGCTAAAAGTAAAAAATAAATAAACTCTTGTTTTTTCATTCCAACATTGATGCAGCAAGAAGTGATGGCGAGTGTGTGTGTGTGTGTGTGTGTGTGTGTGTGTGTGTGTGTGTGTTTCACATGAAACAATGATGATGATTTACATAGAAACCTGTAACCAAAGCCTGTTCAAATACACATGAAGTACTAATGTGTTGACACGGATGGTTTCTGTGTGTTTAAACAAATCATCCATTTATTAATTAACATGAACAAACAACGAACACTACATTTATTACATACAGGATTTATTAATCGTTGTTAACATATGCGTCAGTAAATGCTAAAATTAGCATTAAGATTAAAACATGCTATTGAAAACCAGAACCTACAGTGTGCGCTGGGGCGGTTTGGAGCTGTGAAGAAGCTGGGATGAGAATCAGCATCTCTAAGTCTGAGGCCATAGTTCTCAGTCGGACAAGGGTGGCTTGCCCCTTCAGGTTGGTGGGGAGCTCCTGCCTCAGGTGGAGGAGATTCAGTATCTTGGGGTCTTGTTCACGAGTGAGGGGAGGATGGAACGAGAGATCGACAGACAGATCGATGCAGCTTCTGCAGTAATGCGGTTGATGTGTCCATTGATTTACCAGTCGATCTTCGTTCCTATTCTCACCCATGGTCATGAGCTTTGGGTCATAACAGAAAGGATGAGATACCGGGTACAAGTGGCTGGAATGAGTTTCCTGAGGGTGAGGAGCTCAGTCATTCGGGAGGAGCTCGGAGTAGACCCGCTGCTCCTCCACATTGAGAGAGGCCAGCTGAGGACACTCTGGCATCTGCTCCGGACGCCTCTCGATGGAGGTGTTCAGGCCCCGGGGAAGACCTAGGACACGCTGGAGGGACTGTGTTTCTCGTCTGAGCTTGTTCCCCATGAAGAGCTGGAGGAAGTCTGCGCGTCCCCCAGACAAGCAGAAGAAGATGGGTGGATGGAAATGAGAAGTATATAAAAATAAAAATGATTGCCCCTTTATTTTATTTAGTCTATTAGTTTTATGTTGCCTGTACTTCCAAAACAAAGGTTTGGCTTGTATTTCGTTTGTGTGAAACTTAAATATTTGAGTTTCGTAAAAAATTTAAACATGACCTCAGCAGGGTCATGTGATTCCCATCGACTGTATAAAACACATCTTTCGCCTCGTCTCTGCAAACTCTTGTCTGTTTTCAGGGAAACGGAGAACTTCAGAGATTCATCATGAGACGGCTTACTTTCCTTCTGTCACTTTCTTCTGTATGTTTCTTCACTCTGAGTGAAGTAGATAATACTTTTAGTCAATGCAGCAAGTTCTTCTTCCAGGGCACACCTCCTATCTTCACATCACCAGCTGGTGTTTCTGTCCGGCCCATCTGTCAGTGTCTTTGGGATGACAGTGATCAGAAGATATTTCTTTATGCTACTTTGTACAGCACGACCTGGAAGATCCCCGTCTACTCAGCGTATGTGTTTGGCAGCCCGAATATTGGGAGATGTGACACCTGGTACATTGAACCTCAGGTAAATACAGTGTAAAATACTTTCAATTAGTTTAAAATGCTCACATATCTCAACGTTCAGTGTGCATACAACTGTTAATAAAGAGTTTGTAGGACTATCTGTTTGTGTGACCGATGGGAAATGGAGGGAGGGTTGGAGGAAGCTGTTTAGGCTGCTTAGTTGTTCAAAACTGACCAGAGCCCATAATCATACAATGATTTTATTTATCTATCGGAAATGAATGCAGCATATTACTATATTACACTTCATACCGGATGAGTTTGAAGATCTAAAAATGTTTCCTGTAAGGGGTAGGTTTAGGGTTGGTGTATGATAATAATGCATATGAAAAAATATTCTGCATATTGAAAAAATATATATCAGAAGGATATTTGCAATAACAATAGTTTTTTTTTTTTTTCTCATTCTCTTAAGCTGGATGGAGATTCTGAGCCATGCATGAGGCCTAAGGGTTATGGTAAAAATATAGGCACTAATCAGGCTGTGAATAGCGACTATGAGAGCTCTGGCTATGACAAAGGCCACCTGTATCCTGTGCTCCACACCGATAATCATCTATCAATGCTGGCCACATCCACACTGACCAACGCAGCTCCGCAGAACAGATGTTTCAACCGGGTAACCTGGCTGGACCACGAAGAAGCTGTAGCTAAAGAGCTGAAATTATGTGATTTAGCGTATGTGGTGACTGGCGTAGTTCCTGACATGCAAACAGCTAAACTGAGAAACAGAGTGACTGTGTCAAAGCACTACTGGAGAGCCACCTGCTGCATAAAGAACAACCAGTACACAGTGAAGGGCTACTTCGGACCGGACAACAACGACAAAGTCCAGCAGTTAACTATAAAAATCTCCAAATCTTTCTCAGTCAGTTTTACCAAATTAACATTTTTCCAACTATACCATAGCTATATCATACTA